>NC_083416.1:76182878-76482878 GCF_020745735.1 Hemiscyllium ocellatum | reverse complement strand
CATCTTTGGACTGTGGGAGGAAACCGGAGCACCCGGAGGAAACCCACGCAGACACGGGGAGAACGTGCAAACTCCACACAGTCAGTCGCCTGAGTTCGGGAAGTGAACCCGGGTCTCAGCGCTGTGAGGCAGCAGTGCTAACCGCTGTGCCACCGTGCCGCCCACAAGATCCTGTGAACATATCTTCAAGGCATTAAAAAGAACACACCTCAACTTCAGAGTTAAATTAAATTTAATATAAAGTTCGATTTACATTAGTTAGGCAACTGGGGGTCTTTTCAGGGGCTTCGGTATCTGTTTGCATCAGTGTTGGTCTGGGTCCCCTGTGGTGGTCTCAGTCGATCTGTGACTCCACGCGGTGTTTTCTTCAGCTTGATGGTGGGTCCAGGCCAGGATTCCAACAGGGGGGTAGTGTCCTCGAGTCTTGAGCTGTGAAATGGACAAGCGGAATTTATCTTAAATTCTCTTTTATTAAAAATTTATTTGCTTTATTTGTTACGTAATGTTGGAAGCATTATTATTCTGAAATTTTCAGTTATTTAGTTTTCTAATCTATTGCTAGGATTTGTGCATTTGAACTTTTGTAATGCTGAACATTTTATTTCTTTATTTTTCTAATTTTTTATTTTCCTAAGAATTTGTACTCGAGAATCTGTACCTAGGTACCTGTATGCCGAAGATGGTGCTGTAAGTGGCGACTTGTAACCTTTTCACTGTATTCATGTGTGTGCATGTGGCAATAAAGCTGATTCAACTCAATTCAAATCAACTTTTGGAACAGCGTTCTCAATTTTGGCCAACAAATTAACAGAAGGTGACAAAGATACAGGAGAGGGAACATCTACAATGATGATGCCAGAACTGTGTGGTTATAACCATCAGGAGGGACTGAACAGACTGAAGGTCATTTCTTCAGAAAGATGACCTGCATGAGGTCTGAAAAATTACAAAGCTCCACTGGAAAGAAAATATTTCCACTTGTGGGAGAACCAAAACCAGTGACCATGAAAAGATAAGGATATCACCAAAGGAAATGCAATTGAAAATTCAGGAGAAAGTTGTTCAACCAGGGAGTGTGGAACTCTCTAGCTGTAGAAGTAGTTGAGGTGAATATTATTAAAGACAAAAAATGCTGGTGATCACATCAGATCTGGTAGCGTCCATGGAGAGAGAGCAAACTAACGTTTCGAGTCTAGGGGACTCTTCACTGGAGGTGAAATGATGTGTAGAGGGGCAGCATTTATGCTATAGTTGAGGCCAGTGTGGACTGTTGGCAGTGAAACGATGCTGAAAGAGCAGATTAAGTGACTTATGTATTCAAGAAAAAGCTAAATAAGTTTGTGGTGGAGAAAGGAATAGTAGATTCTGCTAATGGGATGACATGAAGTTGAGATGGGAGGACACTCAAGTGGAGCATAAAAACTAGCATGCAGTGCAGAGGCCAGATAGCCTTTTCCTGTGCTCTTGACCGTAAGTAAGTGAATGTGCCATTTTCACTTTCACTCTCCTGTACTTTATCACTTGTCTATGTATCAAAGTGACAGGACTACACTGGTGTGAGTTCCACCTTCAGGGCTGCTAAATTATACACAATGTGGCAGCTTTGAACCAACTGATGTCTCTGTTAGTTTCCAATTTTTGTATACTTCAAAAAAAATGCCAAGGAATTTTTAAATTGTCAAATGGGAAAAACAATGTATATTTTCAGGTTCTTTAATTACAGTGGTGGTGTTGGACTGGTGCCAGTGTTGGACTGGGGTGGACAAAGTTAAAAATCACACAACACCAGGTTATAGTCCAACAGGTTTATTTGGAAGCACTTGCTTTCGGAGCGCTGCTCCTTCATCAAGTGGTTGTTACCCACCTGGTGAAGGAGCAGCAGTCCAAAAGCAAGTGCTTCCAAATAAACCTGTTGGACTGTAACATGGCGTTGTGTGATTTTTAACTCTTTTTACAAAACCATCGACAATTTCCATTTCAGAAACCTTCATTTAGATAATGTCCATTGGCCCGATGTTGTACTGATGCATCACTGACCTGCCTCGTTAAGAAACTGTCACTGAGTCTGAACCAAAGCCAGGCATTCTTGCTAATGTTGCTTGCTCCATCAATAACACCAGAAAAACAAAGGAAGTAGGCTATTCACCTCATTGTGGGATCAAACTATGTGAAAAATGGCAGCCATGTTTAGCTGAGTAGGAGGTTTGTGTGGGAGTAGTGGAGCCAAATACTTTTTTCTGTACTGTCATATGTACTGGAGCTGGAGGCCCAATGGTAATGTCAATGGGCTAGTAATGCACATGTCTAGGGTAATATTCTGAGCACATGGGTCAAGCCCTGCCATAATAGCTCGTCCATATTTGAGTTCAACTGATTAAAAGTCTGGGGTTGGAAGTTAGTTTCATTTATAATGACCATGAAGCTAAGTTCAACTTTAGATTTTTTTTAGATTAAATTTACCTTCTTTACTTAGAGCCATGGAGTCATAGAGATGTACAGTACGGAAACAGACCCTTCGGTCCAACCTGTCCATGCCGACCAGACATCCCAACCCAATCTAATCCCACCTGCAGCATCCAGCCCATATCCCTCCAAACCCTTCCTATTCATTTACCCATCCAGATGCCTTTTAAATGTTGCAATTGTATTAGCCTCCACCACTTCCTCTGGCAGCTCATTCCATACACGTATCACCCTCTGCGTGAAAAGGTTGCCCCTTAGGTCTCTTTTATATCTTTCCCCTCTCACCCTAAACCTATGCTCTCTAGTTCTGGACTCCCTCACCCCATGCTAAAGACTTTATCTATTTACCATATCCATGCTCCTCATGATTTTATAAACCTTTATAAGGTCACTCCAGGGAAATCAACCTCAGCCTGTTCAGCCTCTCCCTGTAGCTCAAATCCTCCAACCCTGGCAACATCCTTGTAAATCTTTTCTGAACCCTTTCAAGTTTCACAACATCTTTCCGATGGGAAGGAGACCAGAATTGTACGCAATATTCCAACAGTGGCCTAACCAATGTCCTATACAGCCGCAACATGACCTCCCAACTACTGTACTCAATATTCTGACCAATAGAGGAAAGCATACCAAACACCGCCTTCACTATCCTATCTACCTGCGACTGCACTTCCATGGAGCTATGAACCTGCACTCCACTTTTCAGGATATAAATTTATTCTCCTTATCTGATCAGGTCTATTTGCGACTCCAGACCCACTGCAAATTCTTAACCAGCCCTCTGAAATAGTCAAGGGCTAGACATACTCAATTCAAGGGCAATTCATGATAAACAATAGATACTACATGCCATGAAAAAGCTTTTATAAAGGAATGTTCAGTGCAGTTCATGGTATGTGATGTTTCTCAGAGATGTGATAAATCCTTTATATATCTACAAATTCTTTCAAGCTTTTTCCCTTTATTCACGGGATGTGGATATCAATAAAAAGGCCATTCCTAATTGCACTTGGAAAGATGATGGTGTGTCACCCTCTTGAGCCATTACAGACAACGAAGGAAGAATAAAGTTCTTCCTGTGTCACTGTATTCCAAGATCCTTCCAATGGGGATCCAATACCAAGAGGAGATTGAGTAGGTCCACGGTCAATACAGTACTGAGAGAGGTGGGTCCCACAGTTAAAGAGAGGGGACTGAGAGAAGGGTAGAATCCCAGAGTTTGGAAGTAAGACCGAGGGAGGTAAGTACCACAAATTTTAAGCCATTGGGAAGAGCAAGTTAAAGGGAGATTGGGTGGCAAGTCTCAGTTGCAACGCAGGATGCAGGGAGCAAACAGAAAGTTCCTGCTTAGGCCTCATTTATAACCAATAAAACAAATTCAATCAATGAACTCTGATTTATTATTAATGGAATAAATTCCTGCCTTGAAATTGCTTTTTCTTTTCTTGCCGTTGATCAATGAATCAATTTATAAGCTGGATTTGAGACCGTGACTGACCAGAAATGGCCAGCACATTGATCGGGATAATCAATCAGTTGATCCAAGCTGAGTAGCACACAGACAATATCGAATCTGGAATGAAATAAACATTGTATTTTCCTGCATGACTGGTTCCAATTTCTTTTTCAATCACTCATTATTTTAGTGAACACAAAGAAAATATTGTGGTCTGGAAATCGAGGAATTGCTAATGTTAGCCCAATATGTAACACATTCATTTGCAATTTCTTTCCACTTTATTTATGCACCAGAGGGGGCACTGGTGGTGCTGTGCTGGTGTCCCTAATGCTGGACCTAGGGGCCTGGGTTCAAGTCCCACCTGCTCCAGAGGTGTGTAACAACATCTCTGAACAGGTTGATTAGAAATATAGGTTAATTTGCAAAACATAAGTAGAAGACTTGAGTGATGAGGTGGTAATGTCCCAACCTCTAAGCAAGGAGGCTCAGGTTCAAGTCCCATTTCTCCCAAAGGGGTTTCATAACAGATCTGTGCAGGCTGATTTAAAAATATATATATTTTTAAGCAGGAGATTGACTGCTATTGTTAAGCAATCAGTGACAGAAAGGGAAACATATTACCAAGGAGTGTCATAGACTATTCCTCCAAGAGCAAGGAAAGAATTTGCATTGCTGCACCATCTCCAACGTACCTTATAGCCACCAAGGAGGAGTCATTGAAAACAACAAAGATCACAGTAATTAGAGACAAAAAAAGCTGCAGATGCTGGAATCCAACGTTGACAAGCAGGAGGCTAGAAGAACACAGCAAGCCAGACTGCATCAGGAGATGGAGAAGTTGATGTTTTGGGTGTGACCCTTCTTCAGGACTGGGGTGGGTGTAGGAGGAAGCTGCAGATAAACAGGGTAGCGGGGGCAGGATGGTGAAGTGGGTATAAGTGAAGACAGGAGATCACAGCGGGTCAGGACAGCGTCCATGGAGAGAGAGCAAGCTAACGTTTCAAGTCGAGATGGCTGTTCATCAGAGCTGAAGATCAGTGAAAACTGGAGTTACTGTTGGGCTTCAGCAAATGCAGCAGCTCATTTGTGCACAGCAAGATCCCACACCACAGCAATGTGCTGAATGACCAGTTGATCTGATGGCAGCGATGCGGTTCGTGTTCACCTCAGGATAACGGAGATAACTCCTCGGCAGTCTTCAAAATAACAGCTGTGGCAATCTTCCATGGAAGGGCAGGTGAGGCCTCAATTTAGCATCTCATGTGAAAGACAGAGCCCCCCACAGTGCAGCGCTCCCCTAAGACACCGAGCTTGCTGTTTTGTAAATTGGAAATGTCTGTAAATGAGTTTAGCTGTGGCTTAATATCGAGGAGTGCTGCCAAACAGAGACATGGGAAGTGTCTCATTTTAATTGTGATCTCAAAAATAAAAATTAGTGACTGCCTGGGGGGAGGAGAGGGGGGTGTGTGGAGGGAGCTGAATCAACAGATGAACAGCATTTGCTGAATCGATTTTCTTTTCAAAGTTCTTGCACTTTTCTCTCCTGCTGGCTTTGGCAATGATAACTGCAGTCATTACACATCAAAGCAACTCAGCTCTGTGAAGTCGTTTTAGAAACTTTTGGACAGACATAACAAGGCGCAGTCTCCTTCCTTTCACAGCACTGCGTCCTATTGATCTCTGGGGTCAGCAGGCCAGCTGCGCACCACTCAGGCCTGTGTCTGGACTGCCAGCTATTCAACTTGCAGGGGCATCACCTTTGCTCCTCAGTCTTGGATCCTCAGTTTCCCTGAGAACTGCTTATCCTTCAGAGAGCAGCAGCAAGCCAAACATGTTGGTACTGGAGTCACGTCAAGGTCCAGGGCAGCCCAGAATGGCAGCTTTCTTTTCCTGAGTAGTGCAGATGAGTCTCCAACTACTCTCAAGGGACAGCCATGTGTGAATCTTGAAATATCAGTCCCTAGATTATGGTCAAGGTTTGGTTGACTATTCCCCATCTGAGCCAGTAAAAGCTGAGGTCAACAACAATGACACTGAATTTAATTCGCTCAATCGACATATGCCAGGGAGTAGATATGCTATCTGAGTTGCACATCACATAGTCTAGCAGCAGCTGGGATCAGAGACTTCCAAAGACATCCTTCATTTCCAAGATGGCGTCAGTGGGGCTTGGTGGAAGAAGCTGCTTCAGCGGTGGTGGTGATTCCCAGCACTGGACTCATGGTGGCAGCAGTGAGTCAGCCACAGTGGCAGTGTTGGTGAGCCCGGAGCAGGATGCATGGCAGCGAGGTGGTGGTTAACCCCCAGGCCCGTGCCAAGTGGGAGAAGTCCATGGAGTGCCAATGAAGGCAATGGACGCAATGATCACTGGGAGCCGCAACAAGAAGGAAATATGAAGCCAAACTCTTTTGCTTTACTTTCTGGTTTTATATTCTGTGCCGTGCTTTATTGCCTGTGTGTTTCAAGGTGGTGCAGGACAGTGGTGACACTGAGCAACACTTTTCACTGTATTTGTAACATACGTGACAATCGATAAATAAACCTAAGCTTATGGCTCAACTTCTTGTATCTGAAGTTCCACTCCCGAAACATGAGTATAAAGCTCAGGCTGTCCCTTCAGGACAGATGGAGTGCCACACTCTCAGAGGTACCAATCAGTCTCTAAACTGAGGGCCAGTCTGTCGGAGGCCTACATTACTAACTCAGAGATGAGCAGGGAGCTCTTTTCTGTGTCTCCATTAATATATTTGACTCACACAACTTCACATTAAACAGATTACCTCATTGCTGTTTAAAGGAGCATTCTGTGTGCAAATTGGTAAATGCCTCCCATATTACAGCAATGACTCCACTTAAAACGAGCTTAATTAGCTGCAGTGCTGTGGTCATGAAGGGCACTACAGAAATTCAAAACTACCTTTCAGGATAACAAAATTGGGCAGAAGCGTGGTGGATGCAGTTCACTGTAAGAGGTATGAACTGCGAAAGGATTAAAATGGGAAGAAAGTAACATTATGCTGATGTTATATTGAAACAGGTAGACTTAAACTTAGTAACTGCTGCATCTTGAGACTTAAGAGGCAGACAAAGCATTCTATTCTCTCTTGTCCACAGTCAATATCCTCCAGCATCTGTTTACCGGTTAGTGATTTCCTGTTGAACAATGAGGTACTGGTACTGTGGATATGTCACTGGACTGGTAACCAAGGGAGCAGACAAGGATGCAGGAGCGAATCCCATTGTGGGAGCTGGTGGAATTTGAATTCAGTTAATAAATTGAAGACTAGTGATTGTGGTCATGGAACTATCATTGACTATTGTAAGAAATCCCTCTGGCTCAATGACATTCTCTGGGGAAGGAAATGTGTCACTCTTACTCAGTCTAACCTGCCAGGTTTGACAAGTTTCCGGGACACTACTGTGTAAAATCCTGAAGAAAAATCACAGGCGCTTATTGAAAAGAAGATTTCTTTTTTGGTCAATTTCTTTAAACATTTCTCTTTACCAAGTACAGTACAAAAATTTACAAAATAGATTTGAAAAACAGCTGTTTCCACCAAAATCAAGCATCACTCAGTTGGGTACTGAGTCTTTCCACTTTCTTTGGACACAGGAAGGTAGGGAGGCACAGACATGATCGCAGGAAGGTAGGGAGTCACAGATATGGTCGCAGGGAGGTAGGGAGTCACAGACATGGATGCCTCGCTGGACTAATGGCTGGTATATGGAGGACAAGCTATGGGATGAAATTGCCAGGAAATCTCTTGACCACACTAAGTCGACATGTGACACCAGACCCACCTAAAATAGATGACCCCTCACTGCCTTCTGTAATGCCCGAGAAAACCACTCAGTTAATAAGACCATAAGATGTAGGAGCAGAAGTAGGCCATTCAGCCCATCAAGTTGCCTCTACCATTCAATGAGATCTGATAATCCTCAACTCCACTTTTCTGCCTTTTTTTACATGACCCTTGGTTCTGTCCCTGATTAAAAATCTGTTTTTTTGCTGCCTTGATTATACTGAACAATCCCTCCTCTCTGCTTCTCTGTGGGAAAAGAATTCCGCTGGTTCTCTATCCTTGGAGAGAATAAATGTCTCCTCATCTCTGTCTTAAATGTGCAACCTCTTACTTTGAGATTGTACCCTCTGGACCTAGACTCTCCCACAAGGAGAAACAACCTCTCTGCATCTACCCTGTCAAGTCCCATTAGAATCCTTTGCTTCAGTAAAGTTCTTCCAAATCCCACACAGTACAAGCCCAACCTACTCATCCTCTCCACACACGACAGTATCTCCATATCTGGAGTTAGTCTAGCCAACCTTCCTCTGGACTGCTTCCAAAGCCAGTATATCTTTCCTTAGATTAAAAATAAATTAGGAAAAGCGACAGACCAGTAGTTTTGTTAATCCAGAGACTCAGGTTTGAATCCCATCTCAGCAGATGATGGAATTTGAATCCAATAAAAATCTAGAATAAAGAGTCTAATGGTGGCCATGAATCCATTATCAACCATCAGAAAAACCAGTTCACTTTAGGGAAGGAACCTGCATCCTTACCTGGTCTGGCCTACATGGGACTCCTGATCCAAAGTGATGTGGTTGCCTCCTACTTGCCCTCTGGGCAATTAGGGATGGACAATGTGTGCTGTCCTTGCCAGTGACACTCACCTCCCATGAATAAGAGTTGACAAGCGGGGAATGTTTGGGTTCATATCCACAAATCCATTGAGACAATAAGTTACCTTCCTATTGCTACAACTAAAGTGCATAACCTCACACTTATCCACAATAAACTTCATCTGCCAAATTTTGGCCCTTTCACCTAACTTATCTATATCCATTCCTTACGTCTTTATTGCAACTTTCTTTCCCACCTTTTTTTAGTATCACCTGCAAACTTGGCTCCTGTACATTTTATCCCAAATGAGCTCTATTCACTATGCTAGGTTTCTGTCTCACTAACTGGTTTAAATCTGAATTGACAGTGAAGGCCTTAGAAAGAGTACAGAGGATGTTTAACAGAATATTATTCGGAATGACTAGACTTCCATTACGAGAAAAGGTTAGGTCTGTCTTCCTCAAAGATCTGGGCTTTCCAGCCTGAAACAGTAGAGTTTGAAGGTGAGGGATTTGAAGCAAGGAAAGGAGGCTTAGTGAATTCCTGACGGAGAGGGTGACAGGGGGAGGTGGTACCAAAGTAGGTGTGACAGTTGTAGTCAGGGAGAGAATCACAGCCGGACTGAAGAGGTTGGCCTAGATGGTATGATTGCTTGCTGTAGGTTCAATGTAATTCCATCTCTTTTGTCTCTTTCTGCAATCACACGTGTTTTCAGCCATGTTTCTTCATGTAATGATGGCGAAACCATGAGCTAGTGAGGACTGTGGATGCCACAGAGTCAGAGTCGATAAAGGTGTGGCGTTGGTAAAAGCACTGCAGGTCAGGCAGTATCCGAGGAGCAGGGGGTCAACATTTTGGGTCGGACCCTTTATCAGGACCTTGAAACATAGAAAATAGGTATAGGAGTAGGCTATTCAGCCCTTCGAGCCTGCACCACCATTCAATATGATCATGGCTGATCATGCAATCTCAGTATCCCATTCCCACTTTCTCTCCATCCCCCTTGATCCTTTAGCCACAAGGGTCACGTCCAGCTCCCTCTTGAATATATCTCACAAACTGGCTCCAATAGCTTTCTGAGGAAGAGAATGCCACACGTTCACAACTCTCTGAGTAAGAAATGCTTCCTCATCTTAGTCCTGAATGGCTTATCCCTTATTCTTAGACTGACCCCTAGTTCAGGACGTCCCCAACATAGAATCATAGAGAATCAGTCCAACTTGTCCACGCCAACCAGATAACGCAACTAAATCTAGTCCCATTTGCCAGCATCCGGCCCATATCCCTCCAAACCCTTCCTATTCATATACCCACCCAAATGCCTTTTAAATGTTGCAATTGTACCAGCCTCCACCACATTCACTGGCAGCTCATTCCATACATGTACCACCCTCTGTGTGAAAAGGTTGCCACTTGGGTCTCTTATATCTTTCCCCTCTCACCCTAAACCTATGCCCTCTAGTTCTTGCCTCCCCATCCCAAGAACAAAGAACCCCAGGGAAAAGACTTTGTCTATTTATCCTATCCATGCCCCTCATGATTTTGTAAACCTCTATAAGGTCACCCCTCAGCCTCCAATGCTCCAAGGAAAACAGCCCTAGCTAATTCAACCCCTCCCTATAGCTCAAATCCTCCAACCCTGGCAACATCCTTGTAAATCTCATCCGGAACATTCTTCCCACATCTAGCCTGTCCATTTCCATCCATGGTTTTGTATCATTCTATGAGATCCCTCCCTCATTATTCTAAAATTCCAGTGAGTACAAGCCCAGTTGATCCAGTCTTTGCTCATATGTCAGTCCTGCCATCCTGGGAATCAGGTCTGGTGTACCTTCGCTGGATTCCCTCAACAGTAAGAATGTCCTTCCTCAGAAAGGGGACCAGAAACTGTGCACAATATTCAAGGTGTGGCCTCACTGAGGCCCTGTATAATTGCAGCAAGGACAACCTGCCTCAATCTAAGTGGGAAGTAAATATGTTGAGATGCTTCTGAAGGATCTTGCTTTCCAACCTGTTTCTATCGTCTCACATTTCTCTATCATCGTAACCTCCTCCAGCCTTACAATCCTCCAAAATCTCAGCATTTTTCAATCCTAGCATCTTGTACATTCTCAATTTTAATCACTTCACCAGTGGTGGCCTGAGCTCCCTCAACCGATCTACCTCTCTCCTTTCATGTAGTTGCTCTTCAAAGTCTACCTTTGTGGCCAAGCTCGTTCCCGTCTCAGTATCTCCTCACAGAAGCACAGAATTGGCACTGTGCAGAAGAAGGCCGTTCAGCCCTTCGTGCCTGCACCAACTCCTTCTGAGGCTCAGTGTCAAATTGTTCCCCTCAATGTATCTCAGTGACGCACCAAGGCGCTATAATAATGCAAGTTGTTGTTATCGTTCGGGAACAATGTTTTGCCTCTGGGATATGCTTCTCTGAGCCAGGCCCTGACACTGCCAACTTGGAATCATTTCTTTGAAGAGACCTTTCCACTTGCCAATCTTATAGCACCTGTTCTAAGTCAAGTTTCGCTGAGCCTTCTTTTGAAGCTTCGCATGCCTGTTTTTCTGCTGCCATGGCAACAAATAATTTATTAACAAAAATATCCCAGTGGGCCTCATTTGACTAAATCGTTCTGTCTTTGTTGATGCAATAATGGTGTGTGGCAATGATCTGGAACATTCCCTCTCTCTCAAATCTGAAATACGCCTTCAGTTGATTGGAATTCTATAAGCAGCATCGCCTCCAGCTGAAACATTGAGTGTGATGGGCAACTGCCTGGCTGGCAGGAGGTAATCTTACTGTTCACTGGACTGGCAAGTATCAATGGGCAAGATTGAGCATTAACTGAGGGGATGCAGCAGTCCCAATGATTAGGACAGACTTTCCAGATTTAATAGTCAAAAAAGTGTGGTCCTGGAAAAGCACAGCTGATCAGGCAGTGACCAAGGTGAAGGAGGATCAACATTTCGAGCATAAGCTCTTCATCAGGTTTTCTGACACAGTATGTAGACAGGCCAACATGGGGCGATGCCATATTGGATTTGGTACTTGGGAATGAACCCGGCCAGGTGTTAGATATAGAGGTAGGTGAGCACTTTGGCAATAGTGACCACAATTCAGTTATGCTTGCAATAGCAATGGGCAGAGACAGGTACCTGATGAAGGGCTTTTGCCCAAAATGCTGCTCCTTGGATGCTGCCTGAACTCCTGTGCTCTGCCAGCACCACTAATCCAGAGACAGATATGTACCGCAGGGAAAGAGGTATAACTAGGGGAAATGCAATTATGATGTGATTAGGCAAGATTTAGGATGCAAAGGATGGGGAAGGAAACTGCAGGGGATGGACACACTTGAAATGTGGAGTTTATTCAAGAAATAGCTACTGCAGCTCCTTGATATGGATGTAACTATCAGGCAGGGAGGTAGTTGTCAAGAGAGGGAGCCATGGTCTACTAAAGAATTTGAACCTCTTGTCAAGAGGAAGTAGGCAGCTTATGTGAGGATGAGGCATGAAAGCTCAGTTGGGGGCTTGAGTTATAAATTAGCCAGAAAAAAATCTAAAGAGAGGGCTAAGAAGATCCAGGAGGGGACATGAGAAGTTGTTGGCAGATAGGATCAAGGGAAAACCTAAGGCCGTCCATACCTATATCAGGAATAAAAGAATGACTAGAGTTAGGTTAAGACCAATCAAAGAGAGTAGTGGGAAGTTGTGTGTGGACTCTGAGGACATGGGGGAAACATTTAATGAATACTTTTTATCGGTGTTCATGAAATTATGAAGATACAGGCTACAAGATTAGATGGGATTGCAGTTTACAAAGAGGAGGTTTTAGCAATTTTGGAAGATCTGAAAATAGATAAGACCCTTGGGCTGGATGGGATTTATCCTCGGATTCTCCAGGATATCAGGGAGCAGATTACAGAGCCTTTGGCTTTGATCCTTACGTCATCATTGTTTACAAGAGTAGTGCCAGAAGACTGGAGGATAGCAAATGTTGTTCCCTTGTTTAAGAAGGGGAGTCAGGACAACCCTGGTAATTATAGGCCAGTGAGCCTTACTTAAGTTGTGGGTAAGGTGTTGGAAAAGGTTATAAGAGATAGGATTTATAATCATCTGGAAAGGAATCCCTAATTTGATTAGAGATAGTCAACATGGTTTTGTGAAGAGTAGGTCATGCCTCACTAACCTTATTGAGTTCTTTGAGAAGGTGACAAAACAGGTGGATGAAGGTAAAGCAATTAATGTGGCATATGATAAGGTTCCCCATGGTAGGCTATTGCGCAAAGTATGGAGTTTCGGGATTGAGGGTGATTTAGCGGTTTGGATCAGAAATTGGCTTGCTGAAAGAAGACAGAGGGTGGTGGTTGATGGGAAATGTTCATCCTGGAACTCAGTTACCACTGGTGTGCAACAAGGATCTGTTTTGGGGCCACTGCTGTTTGTCATTTTTATAAATGACCTGGATGTGGGCATAGAAGGATGAGTTAGTAAATTTGCGGATGACACTAAGGTAGGTAGAGTTGTGGATAGTGCAGAAGGATGTTGTGGGTTACAGAGGGATATAGATAAGATGCATAGCTGGGGTTTAATGCAGAAAAGTGTGAGGTAAATCACTTTGGAAGAAGTAACAGGATTGCAGAGTACTGGGCTAATGGTAAAATTCTTGGCAGTGTAGATGAACAGAGAGAGCTCAGTGTCCAGGTGCATAAATCCCTGAAAGTTGACATTCAGATTGATAGGGCTTCAATGGCCTCCATGAACACAGGTAATCTGAGATACGCAGGTCGGTTGGACGATGGATGGCTGCTCTTCTTCAGATCTTCGGTGATCTCGCTTTATGTTCAAAATGTTGGTTCATAGTCTCTCTCTCTCTCTCTCTCTCTCTCTAGAGAGAGAGAGAGAGAGAGAGAGAGAGAGCCTTCACCACCTAATTCAGGTTGTTCTCCCTCAGAGGGCATTCCTTCAAGACATGCCTGCTCCCTCTAATGGACTCCATTTCAGAGAAGATGAGGGAGCTTTTGCATCATTGTCCTGGTCTATATTTAATCCCAGTTCATCTGGCTATTTATGCCATTGCTATTTGTGCCAATCAGGGTGCATTTCCTGGCCTCTGATGTTTCAATTTGAAGAATCATATTGCATTTCTATAGAGCCTTCCATGAATCCTTGCACAGAGGCTGCACAGACACACTGGTCCCCCTCTTTGCTGTAACCATTCTTTGACTCCACGCACATGGCAACGTTGACAGAATGGAGCTCAAAAAAAAGAATTCGAGTAACAGCCGGGGTCCGGCTGCATAGACTACTTAAAAAAAAACTGATAAGACTTTCATAAAAGATCTGAGACAGGTTTGCATTTATGTAGCACCTTTTATGACATTCCAAGGCTCCTTTCAACCATTCAAGACTTTTACAGGTGTACAGGGGAGAAATACAGCAGCCAATAAACTCCCATAATCAGCAATGTGGTAACCACCAGATAATCTTTTTTTCAAAAATGCACATAGAAATGTTGACTGAGAGATAAATATAAACAGTGCGGTAGGATTTTTTATGTCCAACTGAGAGAGCAGATGGGGCTTTGACTTCAAGCCTCACCAGAAAGGCTGTACCTCTGTTGGAACAGCATTCCTTCAATTCTGCATCGAGAATACCAGCCTTAGGTTCCACACCCCGGAGTTGGGGGGAATTGAACCCACAATCTTTTGACCCAGAACCTCTAAATTGCACTGGACTCCTGTATCGCTCCCCCTCAGTTGGACTGTAACACTGCACATTTCACTTTGGCAAAAACTTTAGTTATTTCAACAACTTCAATATAATGAAGTAACTGTGTGATTACTTAATCACGGGGTGGGTTTTTTTTGTACATTATAAAATCAATACAGGGTATTTTGTCAGCTAAAAGTTCCTGTCTAACTAAAATGGATCTGCTCCAAACTCAATGGGATATTCAATTTATATGCAATTAGGGCTTTAAAATCCTGGCACCAGCTGGCAATATAGTTCAACAGCCATATGCATGTTCTCATTCCTCAGATGTTGCTTCACTTCAGTTCAAAAACGCAGAGGAACAATATGCTGAGCTCCAAACGTTGTAGTGCTATTTGCAGAAGACGGACTGAAGATGGCAACAAGACTCGATTGTATTGAATCGATCAAGGAGAGAGGGACAGTGACAGAGGGGAGACAAAATACTTCATATGTAGATTCTTCATTCCTCAGGCTGCTTCTTGGACAGGGATGTAATGCCTAATGTCTAGATCGTGGAGCTGATTGAACATAGAACATAGAACAATACAGCGCAGAACAGGCCCTTCGGCCCTCGATGTTGCGCCGACCTGTGAACTATTCTCAGCTCGTCCTCCTACACTATCCCATCATCATCCATGTGCTTATCCAAGGATTGTTTAAATCTCCCTAATGTGGCTGAGTTGACTACATTAGCAGGGAGGGCATTCCACCCCCTTACCACTCTTTGAATAAAGAATCTGTCTCTGACATCTGTCTTAAATCTATCACGCCTCAGTTTGTAGTTATGCCCCTCGTACAAGCTGACATCATCATCCTAGAAAAAAGACTTTTACTGTCCACCCTAATCCCCTTTTAGCCGTTTCTTTCCAATGAGAACAGACCCAAGTCTCTCAGCCTTTCCTCATAAGACCTTCCCTCCAGGCCAGGCAGCATCCTGGTAAATCTCCTCTGCACCTTTTCCAATGCTTCCACATCCTTCCCAAAATATGGCGACCAGAACTGTACACAGTATTCAAAATGTGGCCACACTAGCATTTCGAAGGTACTAGCTTTTGAAGCACTGCTTCTTCATCAGATAGTTGTCCAAATAAACCTGTTGGACTGTCACCTGGTGTTGTGTGAATTTTAACTTTGTCCACCCCACTCCAACACCGGCTCATCCAAATCATCACAAAGTTAAGCTTCTTTGGCTAGTCCTCTTTGTGCTTCCCTGCTCTCAGGAGATCCAGGGTGACTCGCTTCCTGCCCAGTTTGTCAGGTTCTGAGGTGGCTTTTTTATTTGTTCACTCATGTGACGTGGATGTCACTGACTGGGCCAGCATTTAAAGAATGATGTAACTGAGGTGTACGACATTATGAGGGGCATGGACAGAGTGGATAACGAACAGCTGTGCATTTTAGTTGAAAAGTCAGTCATGAGGGGATAGGTCTTTGAGGTGATGGGCAGGAGGTTGGGAGTGGGTGCGGTGGTGAGGAGGGATGCAAAAACCTTTTCACTTAGAGCATGGTGATGGTCGGGAACACGCTGCCCAGGAGGCTTGCCTCATATCCTGTAAAAAGTTCCAGGATGAGCACTTGGCACTGGGCCATTGAAAGCTATGGGTCAAGTGCTGGTAAATGGGATTAGGTCGAAGTCAGGTGTTTCTCAGCGCAGACTTGATGGGCTGATGGGCCTCTTCTGCCATGTATGACTGTATGATTTACTGCCCGTCCCTAGTTGCCTCCTTCAGAAGGTGGTGGTGAGGCGCTCTCTTGAACTCAATGATAATGAGCTCAATGTGTGATCAGCAAACTCCGCCACGTCCTAGGCAGGTGTTGCTTAAAGGGCCGGGTAGCTGGGTATTTAAAGATTTATGCAATCCCTCTGATGCCTCAACTTCACATCTGCACATCCCTGACGAAGTACTCCGTGCCTCCTGTTATGAAAGACATTTCCCAAAGTCAACATACACACTCAAATCACACAGGGTTGGTGGTGGCAGGTCCACCCTCAAAATCCTAAATCATCCAGGAGAGTCCACTCAAGACTGCAACTGAGAAACAGAATGGAACAAAATGGTGAGCAGCTACTCCTCCAATCACAGGCTGGTTTTTTGCAATGCTTGCTCACAATTGGCCTACTGTGGACCTATCAGCTACAAGCAAAGGACAGCTCCAGCCTGTGATTGGAGAAATCGGGCAATCAGTGAGGCCAAGGCCTATGGAGTGAGGCTGCAGCTTGCAGGGTCAAACCCCAGGCCCAGGTCCAGGTCCAAGCCTAGAGTTAGGGGTGAAGCTGTAATGTAGATGACGAGGAATCTAGTAACTTAATATCGAACAACTTTATTAAATAAAGATTTGGATTAATACGCTATTATATTTTAAATTGTCTTACATACCATTAATTACTTGCAGTTCATGCAATGATTTCATTTTAACCTCATCAGTGATAGCGTTTTGTGTATAGAAGTGTGTCAGTTTTTTAAACTTAGGCCTGTGGCCTTGAGCTGATTTGAATACTGTATCTAAGAAATGAATGGTGTCCCTGTGTGTCGAAGCTTTAAGTTTAATGCAATGACAATGACTATTGGGGGTATTGATGAATTCTGCTCCAGTGTGAGTCCAAATCATAAATATCATCACAAACACACAAGTCAATGTTACTAATTAATTGCACCCCCACTTAGAGAAGGAGTTAGTGAGGCCGAGAAGGAGATTCTGAAAATCTAACAGGAGCCTTCAGAAATTACAAGAGGAGTCCTAAAAATATATATTTATTTTGAGCCCTGGTCACCACTAAATTGTTCCTTTGCTTGGCCTTAACCTGTCATGTCATGTTTCATTGAGTCCAGCAATATCAATGTCTATGGGAAAGTTGCATGCTGACTGATGTGGCCAAGGGCTGCTGGGTAAGACCTTTATTTGGCCAATTAACAGCCTCAGCTGGGAGGATGGTAAGATGGTTTGACGGGCCATCCCAACCAAAACTTACTTTTGGTGGCAGCAGAAAGGAGGCAGGGTTGAAGTATGAGAAGGGAACTAGAGGAGGCCACTCAACCTGTTCAAGCCAGCTCTGTCAATCAGGACGATCATGGCTGACCTGATTTTAACATCATGTCTACCTTCCAGTAAAACCACCTCAAGAATCCATCCAACTCTGCCTTAAAAATGTTTAAAGTTTCTGCATCCCCACTCCACCCCCATTGAGGAAGATCCTCTGAGAGAGAAAATAAATGTTTTAAATGGGCAACCACTTTCATTTAACCTCTGACCCCTAGTTCTAGATTCTACCAAACAGGAAACGTCCCTTCCACATCTACCCAGTCAATTTCCCTCCGTGATCTTCTATGGTTCACCATTGGGTACCTGGCCTACCTGGCAGTCAAAGTGTGTGGCACTGGAAAAATGTAGCAGATCAGGCAGCATCTGAGGAGCAGGATAGTCGACCCTTGAAGGGTTAATGCTCAAAACGCGACTCTCCTGGTCCTTGGATGCTTCCTGACCAGCGGTGCTTTTCCAGCACCACACGTTTTGACTCTGACCTCCAGCAGTCTTCACTTTCCCCTGGGTACATCAGCACCCAACCTAACACAGTGGCCTTCCCAGCTCCAAGTTCTTCATCTTCGGAGCAGAAGGTCCTTCCCATCAGCCACACCACAACATCGCCGCCCCCACCCCTACCCTGCCATGGACGAGGCTCCTGTCATATATTGTGAAGCATCTTAGGACTCAGTTAGTGCAAGTTGTTGTAGAATACCATTGAAGCCCAGCAGCAATTCCCACGGGGAAAATGTTATAGATGTAAACACTGAGAAATAGTGGATGTTGTATTTATCATGTGCCTGACATTTGGAGTTAATGGGGGAACTGGAGAATCAGATGGAGGACAGCAGCAAGCCCTCAATGCTGCCAGAGGAGCAGAACCCCAGCCCTTGGGAGGTGCAGGTGCTGGAGAAGCAGACCACAAGGATGCTTTAACATAGGGGAAGGAGGGGCATTGATGGTATTTAAATGTATAATTAGATGCTTTTTTACTTATTCATTCATGGGATGAGGGCATCGCTGGCCAGGCAGTATTTATTGCCCATTCATAATTACCCAGAGGGCAGTTAAGAGTCAACCCAATGGCTGTGGATCTGGAGTCACATGTAGGCCAGACCAGGTAAGGATGGTGGTTTCCTTCCCTAAAGGGCATTAAAGAACCAGGTACTTTTTTCCGACAATGGATTCATGGTCGTCATTTGACTCTTAATGCCAGATTTTCTTTTCTGCATCTTTATTGAATTCAAATTCCACCATCTGCCATGGTGTGATTCAAACCCAGGTCTCCAGAACATTCCATGGGTCTCCGGATTAACAGTCCAGTGATAATACCACTCGGCCATCACCTTCCCCAAGGGCAAAGTCTTCAGGTCCATGAAGCAAAAGGGAAGACCTAATCCCTGATTTGTTCCATGGATTCAAGTTGGTGGCCTCTTTCTTTGGCGAAGTCACCTCTTATTCCCACCAAAAGCAAGCTGTCCCAAGGCAGATTGCACAGAGAGCTGTCCCATCATGGCTCCCTCCTATTTTCTTGTCCTAATTTAGTTGCATCTTGAAGGCCTTTATTATGAGACTGGGATAATCAACACCCCATGTCCTCAACCGTAGAGCCATTTCTTCCCAGCCTTGTTTAACATCCAAGGTGACTTCTCCATGTTAATGTTCGGAATGAACTGATGAAGATTCACCTGGTGTCACTGGGATGATCACTGGAATATTTCAAATCAGAAAAAAAAACCCTGGCAAATATTCAGCCATCAATCATTTGAGTGTAAATATTTAACAAGCTCAGCAAAGATGCAAACATGGAAGAACTGACAAAACCAGTGACAGCTGGAACCTTGGTCATAAATGTTCCATTGGGATTGTTGGATGAGAGAGAGTCGGGGGTAAAGTTGTACTGGGGATGTGGACAAGACTGGATCTTAATACCCAGTCCACATTGCCCTGAGAAGTTGGTGATGAGTTTGCTTTCTTAATTCATAAGACAATAAGACATTGCAGCAGAAGGTTTTTTATTCGCTCATGGGATGTGGGTGCCGCTGGCTGGGCCAGCATTTATTGCCCTAGTTGTCCCTTGAGAAAGTGATGGTGAGCTGCCTCCCTGAACTGCTGCAGTCTGTGTGATGTAGGTGGACCCACATTGCCCTTAAGAAGGAAATTCCAGGATTTTGACCCAGTGACAGTGAAGAAACAGCAATATATTTCCAAGTCAGCATGGCATGTGGGGATATTCCCATGTGTCTACTCCTCTGTCCTTCCACAGAGAAGTGGTCATGGGTTTGAAAGGTGCTATCTGAGATCTTTGGTGAATTTCTGCAGTGCATCTTGTAGGTAGTAATACTCCTGCTACTGAGTGTTGGAGGTGGAGGGACCAAATATTTGTGGGTGTGGTGCCAATCAAGCAGGCTGCTTTGTCTTGGATGGTGTCAAGTTTCTTGAGTGTTGTTGGAGCTGTACCCATCCAGGCAAGGGGAGAGTATTCCATTTCACTCCTGACCTGTGCCTTGTATACAGATGGTGGACAGGCTTTGGGAAGTCAGGAGGTGAGTTACTCATTACTGTATTCCGAGCTTCTGATCTGTGTTTGTTGCCACTGTGTATATGTGGGGAGTCCATTTGGTAAATGATAGCCTCCAATGACAGTGGGGAATACCATCACTGAATCCATTGAATGTCAAGGGGTGATGTTTAGGTTGTCTCTTATTGGAGATAGTCTTTACCTGACACTTGTGTAGTATGAATGCTAAGTATGTAAGTTAGCTCACTGAGCTGGAAGTTTTATTTTCAGACGTTTCATCACCATGACGAGGTAATATCATCAGTGAGAGTGACCAGTGAAGCGCTGGTGGAATGTCCCACCTCTCTATTTGTAGGTCTTGGTTTCTTAAGGGGACTGATGTCATTTCCAGTTTTTTTTGCAAGGGAAGATAGATGGGATCTAAGGCAATGTGTTTATTGATGGAATTCTGGTTAGAATGCCATACTTCTAAGAATTCTTGTGTGTCTTTACTTCACCTGTGCTAGGATGTGTGTGTTGTGCCTGTCAAACTGGCATCCTTCTTTACCTGTTTGTATAGAAACTAGTGATAGTGGGTCGTGTCTTTCGGTGGCCAGTTGGTGTTCATGTATCCTGGTGGCAAGTTTCTTGTTTGTTTGTCCAATGTAGTGTTTTCTACAGTTCTTGCATGGTATCTTGTAAATGACGTTAGTTTTGCTGATAGTATCTAATGGATCCTTTAGGTTCATTAGTCGCTGTTTAAGTGTGTTGGTCAGTTTGTGGGCTATCATGATGCCAAGGGGTCTGAGTAGTCAGGCAGTCATTTCTGATATTTGATGTAAGGTAATGAGGCTATAGTTTTTGATTGTGCTGTGTCTGCTTGTTTGGGTTTGTTTCTGAGGAATCGGTGGATTGTGTTTATTGGGTACCTGTTTTTCTTGAAAACATTGATAGATTTTTTTTCCTGCTATTTGTAGTTCTTGGGTGCTATACAGTGTGATGTAGCACATTGAAATAATGTTTTGATGCAGCTCCATTTGTGGGTGTTGGGATGATTGCTTCTGAAGTTAAGTGTTTGGTCCTTGCATGTTGTTTTTCTGTAGACGCTGGTTTGAAGCTCTCCATTAACTGTATGTTCAACTGTCACGTCTAGGAATGGGAGTCAGTTGTTGTTCTCCCTCTTGTGAATTGTATGCCGGTCAGGATATTGTTGAATGTTACTTGCACTTGTCAGCCCAAGCCCGGATATTATCCAGGTCTGGTTGTGTTTGAACATGGACTGCTTCAGTATCTGAGGAGCTGCAAATGATGCTGAATATCGTGCGATCGTTGGTGAACATTTATAATGGAGAGAAGGTCATTGATGAAGCGGCTGAAGATGGTTGGGCTTCAAACATTATCCTGAGGAACTGCTGCAGAGATGTCCTGGAGCTGAGATAACTAATCTCTAACAACCACAACCACCTTCCTATGTGCCGGTATGACTCCAATCAGCAGAGAGTTTGCCTCCTGAAACCCATTGATTCCAGTTTTGCTCAGGCTCCTTGATGCCACACTCAGTCGAATACAGCCTTGATGTCAAGGGCTGTCACTCATTCACCTCGGGAATTCAGATTTGTCCATGTTTGATCCATGTTTGAGGTCAGGAGCTGAGTGGCCCTGGTGGAACCCAAACTGGGCGTCACCGAGCAGGTTATTGCTGAGCAGGTGCTGCTTGATAGTACGGTTGATGACCCCTTCCATCACTTTACTGATTGAGAGTAGGTTGATGGAATGGTAATTGGCCGGACATAACTGTAATTTTCTACATTGTCAGGTAGATGCCAGTGTTGTAACCATACTGAGACAGCTTGGCTAAGGGAGTGGTAAGTTCTAGAACACGTCTTCAATAATATTGCCGGAATGCTGTCAGAGCTTGTAACCTTGCAGTATCCAGTGTCTCCAGCCATTTCTTGATATCATGTGGAGTGGATCAAATTAGCTGAAAACTGGGATCTATGAAGCTGAGGATCACTTGAGGAGGACAAGATAGATCATCGACTCAGCACTTCTGATTGCTGCGATTACTTCAGCCTTATCTTTCGCACTGATGTGCTGGGCTCTTCCATTATTGAGGATGGGGATGTTTGTGGAGCCTCCTCCTCCAGTGAGTTGTTTAATTGTCCACCACCATTCACCGCTGGATGTGGCAGGACTGCAGAGCTTAGATCTGATCCATTGGTTTGGGGATCTGTTAGGTCTGTCTATCACTTTGTGCTTGTACTGTTTGGCACTTAAGTGGGAGCTTCACCAGCTTAGTTGTGGCTGCTGCTGCACCTGGCATGCCATGGTGAACTCTCCATTGAGCTCTGTATGATCCCGTGGCTTGATGGTAATGGCTGAGTGGGGGATATGCTGGGCTATGAGGTTACAGATTGTGCTGGAGTACAGTTCTGTTGCTGTGGATGGTCCACAATGCCTCATGGATGCCCAGTCTTGAGTTGCTGGATCTGTTTGAAATCTGTTCCAATTAGCACGGTGTTAATGCCACACAACACAATGGAGGGTATTCTCAATGTGAGGGCTGGATTTTGTCTTCAAAAGGACTTTGCAGCAGCCATTTTGACTGACATAGCCCAATATGGGTGAGTGGTCAGATGCGTGGCAGATGCAGTTTAATGTGGATAAATATATGGTTATCCACTTTGGTGGCAAGAACAGGAAGGCAGATTACTACCTAAATGGAATAAATTTAGGTAAATGGGCAGTACAGAGAGGAAGGATGGACAGACGTGTGCTCCAGTTAAGATGCTGGGCAACTTGGAGAGGAATTTGAAAATGAGGATTTGGCTCACCAAACCATTTCCCAGTAATGTTTTGATAGTGAGACCGAGGCTTATTGGCTTGTTCTCCAACCAACTACTTTCTCACCTCATTGAGGAATGAGGCAGAAACCAGCTCAGAGGCAGATGAGAGAGAGGCAGTTGTTATCATGGGGATATTGAGATGAATGAAAAACACACTTTAGGGGAAGCTGGATAAACACATTTGCAGCAGAAGGTTCAGACAAAGTACAAAACTTACAGTGACCATAAACACCAGGGATATACCAGTAGGTCCTAACAGTAAATTTGACACAAAAACTGTTGTAACTTCTTTCAGGGTCTTGTGTTTCCTTTTTGGGCAGATACCAATCGAAGAACAGGGCAGCTCTCCCCATTTTCCTGGGCAAATATTTATCCATCAACATTATCCATCATATTTATCCATATTATTCATTAAGAGAGATTATCCATGTCACGCTGCTTATTTGGTGGGTCAAAATCATCATTAGGTGGGGCACCGTACATGCATGCATTATATTGGAGAGCTTCTTTCAAACTCATTCTTATACAGCATTCAAGATTTTCTTATCGGTGAGAGGTCAACACACAGTGATGTATCAGCACATGAAGCATAACTTAAGGTTGATAGGAAACTGATTTATGTGAAGCTTTGAACACAAGAAGCATTCAACAATGCAGCCCAGACCTTATCAGTTGACATTTTCAGCTGGGTAAATGGATCTTTGGCTCTCCTTTGTCCAGAGTCCCTGTGGAAGCAGGCCATTTAGCCCATCAGTTCCACACCGACCCTCCAAATAGCATCCCAGCCAGACCTGCCCCATTCCAGTAACCCTACATTTCCCATGGCTAACCCATCCTGTCTGCACACCCCAGGACGTTATGAACAATTTAGCATGGCCAATCTACCTAATCGTTGGACTGTGGGAGGAAAGTGGAACACTCACAGGAAACCCACAGAGACAAGGGGAGAACGTGCAAACTCCACACAGACAGTCACCTGAGGCTGGAATTGAACCCACACAACCTGATGGAGAGTACTGTCAATATGAAGGTGGGGTTTCGTCTTCAAGAGTAGTCACTTTGACTGACATGGCCCAATATCAATGGACAGACATGTGCCCGAGTTAAGATGGTCACTGGCATTGTGAGGTAGCATTGCTAACCACTGAGCCACTGTGCCGTACCATGCTTTGAGTGAAACAATTAGATACTTATTTATTTGCATTCAAGCATTTGAAGAGGTTTGTGCCCTAACCAATGAGAGAGGCATGGGAAGCATGGATCAAGAGCTATGTTTTGCTCATGGTATCATGTGACCGCAGTTGGATCACAGTGGCCATTTTAATGGCAGTAGCCTATCGCCAGTGTTGCAAACAAGCTCTCCATACTGGAAGAGGATATTGAAGAGAATGATCAGGGGAGAACTATCAGATATGACATCGTTATCAGGGCAGGAGGAGATTAGAGATTGGCAGGGGCCAGTACATGGAAGATTTACAAAGCAAAGAAAGGGAAATTAAATGTGAGGCATTGCCAGACTGAACGCCAAGTGGGTCAACAAGCAAAGGGATGATGGACAAATAGAGAGTGAGGACATGTGTGAATCATTGACTTAGCAAAAGTGCAGCCAATTTGCATGTAGCCAGGTCCCACAAACAGCAACCAGATGAATGACGAATGAAGCAGTTTTGGAATCTTGAAGGTTGAGGAAGGCATACTTAACTTTGAAATGTCGCTGGACTTGGAGCCAATATCAACAAAGTCCAGGGGTGAAAAATAAATGGAAATTATGTCAAACCAGAAACCAAGTAGGAGAGATTGAGATCAATAGATGTTTATAAAGGATGGATTATTAGCAGTCTCGAGCATTATACTGAATTTATACAGGACATTTGTTTATACCTGAAATGCCTTACTGTGAACTGTAGTAGGAATGCCACACTGTAGGAAGGGTGTGAATGCATTGGAGACAGTGATTTTCAAGAACGGTTCTAGGGATAAGAATGGTTTTCAGTGATGAGGAAGATTTAGAAGTCCGGACTATTCTCCTTGGAGAGAAGAAGGCAGGGACAAGATTTGATAGAATCCTGAGGGATCTGGACAGAGTTGAGAGGGAGAAGCTGTTGCTACTCAGAGTGGGCAGCACAGTGGCTCAGTGGTTAGTACTGCTGCCTCACAGCGCCAGGGACCCGAGTTTGACTCCTGCCTCGGGTAACTGTGTGGAATTTTCACATTATCCCCATGACGTGGGCTTCCTCCCTCAGACCAAAGATGTGCAGGCTAGGTGGATTAGCCATGGGAAATGCAGAATTACAGGGATAGCGTGGGTCTGGGTGGGAGGTTTGGAGTGGACTCAATGGGCCCTGCTTCCACCCTGTAGAGATTCTATGATGGAGAACCAGAAGGCATAGTTTTCAAGAAATTTGCAAAAGAAGCATATGTGAAGTGGTTAAAATCTTAGTAGATAGGGTCTGGAATGCACTGCTTGGAATTATGGTTGAGGCACATTAATTAAGACATTTAAGATGCTATTGGATGATTGTTCAGGTGGAAATACTGTAATGTCCAGGGTTATGGGGAAAGGACAGGAGAATGGCACAAAGTCAAGATCCGCTGAGAGCTGGTATAGACATATGATGGGCTGAAGGGCCTTATTCAGCACAAGTAATTCTGTGAATCAGAAGAAAACAGACCACCAGCCTACAATAGGAGAGTGAGCATTCGACAATGCCGAATAGAGACAAAATGTTCTCACCAAGGTCCTTCGTTTGAAGCACAAATTCAATAACACTCACCAGAAATATAACTCTCTCCATGTCAAAGAGAAAGAAATATTCAGATGCCTTAATGTAAGTCAATGAATCCAGAGAACAGATATGCGTTTCTATAGCAACTCACATCATAGCCCCTGCAGCCTGCGGAACGGAGTTCAGAAGATGGTGAGAGGAAGAATATAAAATAATCACCTCGTAAAATTTACAACACAGGAACCGGTCATCCAGTCCCACTGGTGTATCTGCTCTAAAATAAGCTTTGTACTTCAGCTGACCCTTACATTTTTAAAATGTTTATCCAGCTTCTCCTTAAATGCATCTTTCATTCATCTCGATGACTCCCTATGGTAATAAGCTCCACTTTATCACCAGCCTGTGAGGAAAGATACTCCTTTTGGAGTTAGTTAAAAATCACACAACACCAGGTTATAGTCCAACAGGTTTAAATGGAAGCACACTAGCTTTCGGAGCGATGCTCCTTCATCAGGTGATGGTGGAGGGCTCAATCCTAACACACAGAATTTATAGCAAAAATTTACAGTGTGATGTAACTGAAATTATACATTGAAAAATTGATTGTCTGTTAAGCCTTTCATCTGTTAGAATATCATGATAGTTTCACTTCTTTCATGTGTAAATCACAAAACCTTTTTTTTAAAAGTTGCATTCTTGGGTTAGCTGTTAACAATGGTGAAAGCTAGACAATATGTTGAAGGTTCTGGATCAGTGGTGCTGGAAGAGCACAGCAGTTCAGGCAGCATCCAACGAGCAGCGAAATCGACGCTTTGGACAAAAGCCCTTCATCAGGAATAAAGGCAGTGAGCTGGAAGCATGGAGTGATAAGCTAGAGGGGGGTGGGTGGGGGTGGGGAGAGAGTAGCATAGAGTACAATGGGTGAAGCAAATGTGGCTGTGGTATCGAGTTTCTTTCAGGACGTGGTTGAAGAGCTTCAAGGCAGAGGAAATGACCTAGGAGTTGCAGTGGGAGAGGGACTCCCTGAGATTCTTGTAGAGAGAGGAGGAAAACTTCTTCAAGGCAGGCATCCTTGCAAGAGGATTCGCAGTAGGGTTAAAATCAACGAGGTAAAAACAATGACTGCAGATGCTGGAAACCAGATTCTGGATCAGTGGTGCTGGAAGAGCACAGCAGTTCAGGCAGCATCCAACGAGCAGCGAAATTGACATTTCGGGCAAAAGCCCTTCATCAGGAATAAAGGCAGTGAGCTGGAAGCATGGAGAGATAAGCTAGAGGAAGGTGGGTGGGGGTGGGGAGAGAGTATGTTGAAGGTGTTAGCCCCCTGTGTTCTCTGTCTATGACCTGATGTTTAGGTTGATTTTAATCTAAAAAGTGAGATAACGGAGTTTTACATAAATTCATGCAGTTTTTGAGCAAAGTACAATGTAAGTCCGCAAGTACAAATTCACCCCACAAAATATATGTGTGCATGTGGGTCTTTGTCTGTGCGTGTGTGTGTGTCTGTCTGGGTTGGGGATTGTGAGTGTGAGAAAGTGTATGTGTGTGTGTAGTGAGTTCAGACTCTCTTGAGTCTGTGAGGGGGTGCATGTGTGAATGTGGGAGTGTGTGTGTCTGTAAGGGTGTGTGTGTGGGTGTCTGTGTGCGCGTCTCTGTATATGTGTGTATAGGAGTGCCTGTGTGTGTGTGTGTGTGTGTGTGTGTGTATAGGAGTATCTGTGTGTGTGTATAGTGCAATGGTGGTCACCTGTAATGTGACATGAACCCAAGGTCCCGGTTGAGGCCCTCCCTATGGGTACCGAACTTAGCTATCAGCCTCTGCTCAGCCACTTTTCTCTGCTGCCTGTCCCGAAGTCCATTTTGGAAGATGGTCACCCGAAGGTCCGAGGCTGAATGTCCTGGACCACTGAAATGTTCCCCAACTGGGAGGGAACCCTCCTGTATGTTGATTGTTGTGTGGTGCCCATTCATCCATTGTCGTAGCCTTTGCTCGGTTTCCCCAATGTAACATGCCTCTGGGCATTCTTGCCAGCAATGTAAAATGTAGACAACGTTGGCTGAGTTACATGAGTACCTGCCATGTACAAGGTGGGAGGTGTCCCCAAGCGTAATGGTGGTATCTATGTACCGAACAGAGACAAAATGTTCTCACCAAGGTCCTTCGTTTGAAGCACAAATTCAATAACTCTCACCAGAAATATAACTCTCTCCATGTCAAAGAGAAATAAATATTCAGATGCCTTAATGTAAGTCAGTGAATCCAGAGAACAGATATGCGTTTCTATAGCAACTCACATCATAGCCCCTTTTGGATTTATTAAGGTTATGTTATATTTATGGTTACAGTTACATTCTTACTTGCAAATGTAAATGTTTTCTCTCAGTCTACCCTGAGTTCGACTGGGACAACACTACTATTATAGGACAAGCCAAACAGAGAACATTCAGGGAATTCCTAGAGATATGGCACTCATCCACAGATTCAATCAATAAGCACATCGACCTGGACCCAATATACCGGCCACTGTAGCGGACAGCAGGAACTGACAACCAGAAGCGGCAGAGACAAATCACTATAAATGCCGGAGGAAACATCACAGAAGCGCTTCACAGGAGGCTCCCAAGCACTGAGGATGTCACTTAGACAGGGGACGAAACGTCTGCAACACAAATTCCCAGCTCGGCGAACAGCACCACAACAATGAGCACCCGAGCTACAAATCCTCTCCCAAACCCTATCAATCTCTTTTTATTCTTGATGGTTTGAATGAGAATGGAAACCCAAGACATTTGTTTTTGTAAAGAAGGATGCTGAGGGCTTCAGTGTGCCAGGAGCTGCCCTATTTCCTCTGTCTCTTGGGTTCAAATCCCCAAACTATTTGGATGAAATATTGCTCTTTCTGTTAACTGGTGGAGGAAATGCAAAACAAGTTTTATAACAGCAGTGTAGAGGAAGCTTCACTTTGCATCTAATCTTTTACTGTACTTGTCCTGGAGTGTTTGATAGGGACAATGTACAAAGCGCTTTATTTAGTTTAAAAGAGGGAGAGAGGGCTTTAATCTGTGTGAAACTGCATGCTACCCCAGTCCTGGGTGTGTTTGAGGGGAACACAATAGAGGGAACTTTACTTAAGCTTAATAAAGTAGAGAGAGCATTACTTTGCAAGTAAAAAAAAATCACATTGTACCATGTGACCTACTTGCCCTGGGAGTGTTTGAGGGGGACAGTGTCAGGGGACATTCAGTTGAGTAGAGTCAAGGAGGTTTTACTTGCAGAATAAAAGTGTAGGGGATGTTTTACTCTGTAACTAACCCAGTACTGTACCTGCTCTGGAAGTGTTTGATGAAACGTTATAGAGTGAGTTTTGCTCTGTAGTCACTTTGTGTTGTAACTGTCTTGGGAGTGTTTGATGAAACGTTATAGAGTGAATTTTGCTCTGTACTAACTCTGTGCTGTAATTGTCCTAGGAGTGTTTGATGAAAGATTGTACAGTGAGTTTTACTCCGTACCAACCTTGTACTGTAACTGTCTTAGGAGTATTTGATGAGACATTACAGAGAGAGTTTTACTCTGTACTTACCCTGTGCTGTAACTGTCCTGGGAATGTTTGATGGGGACAGTATTGAGTAGCTTTACTTGCAACTTAAAAGTGCAGAGAATAGACAATAGACAATAGGTGCAGGAGTAGGCCATTCTGCCCTTCGAGCCTGCACCACCATTCAATATGATCATGGCTGATCATCCTTAATCAGTATCCTGTTCCTGCCTTATCTCCATAACCCTTGATTCCACTATCCTTGAGAGCTCTATCCAACTCTTTCTTAAATGAACCCAGAGACTGGGCCTCCACTGCCCTCTGGGGCAGAGCATTCCACACAGCCACCACTCTCTGGGTGAAGAGGTTTCTCCTCATCTCTGTCCTGAATGGTCTACCTCGTATTTTTAAGCTGTGTCCTCTGGTTCGGCACTCACCCATCAGCGGAAACATGTTTCCTGCCTCCAGAGTGTCCAATCCTTTAGTAATCTTATATGTCTCAATCAGATCCCCTCTCAGTCTTCTAAACTCAAGGGTATACAAGCCCAGTCGCTCCAGTCTTTCAGCATAAGGTAGTCCCGCCATTCCAGGAATTGACCTCGTGAACCTATGCTGCACTCCCTCAATAGCCAGAATGTCTTTCCTCAAATTTGGAGACCAGAACTGCACACAATACTCCAGGTGTGGTCTCATCAGGGCCCTGAACAGCTGCAGAAGAACCTCTTTGCCTCTATACTCAATTCCTCTTGTTATGAAGGCCAGCATGCTATTAGCCTTCTACACTACCTGCTGTACCTGCATGCTTACCTTCATTGACTTATCTCTTTGTACTGCCCCTTTACCTAAATTGATTCCATTTAGGTAGTAATCTGCCTTCCTGTTCTTGCCAACAAAGTGGATAACCATACATTTATGCACATTAAACTGCATCTGCCATGTATCTATCCACTCACCTAGCCTGTCCAAGTCACCCTGTAATCTCCTAACATCCTCCTCACATTTCACCCTGCTTAGTATCATCAGCAAATTTGTTAATGTTATTACTAATACCATCTTCTATATCATTAATATATATTGTAAAAAACTGCGGTCCCAATACTGATCTCTGCAGTACCCCACTGGTCACTGCCTTCCATTCCGAAATGGAGCCGTTTATCACTATTCTTTGTTTCCTGTCAGCCAACCAACTTTCAATCCAAGTTAGTACTTTGCCCCCAATACCATGCGCCCTAATTTTGCTCATTAACCTCCTATGTGGGAGTTTATCAAAAGCTTTCTGAAAGTCCAGGTACACTACATCTGCTGGATCTCTCGCGTCCATCTTCAGAGTTACATCCTCAAAAAATTCCAGCAATACTCTGTGTATAAACCCATAATGCAACTGCCCAGGGAGTGTTTGATGCGGACAGTGCTGAGGGAGCTTTATTCCTTATATAACCATGTGCTGTAACTGTTCACAGAGCATTTGGAGCAGACAGTGTGGAGTAAGTTTTACTCTGCATCTAACCACGCTGTCCGCGGAGTGTTTTTGATGGGGACAATCTTGACAGATGCTTTACTTTCTGTTTAAAAGAGTAAAGGGAGCTTTACTTTCCATTGACAAGAGTAGAGAGATCTTTACTCTGTACTCGTCTTGGGGGTCATACAGTCATCAAGACATGCAGTTATACAGCATAAAAACAGGCCCTTTGGCCCATCATACCAATGCTGACCAGCAAACATCAAACTGCATTAATCCCATTTACCTGCAATTGGCATGAGTGGACTGTGGCCTGGCATTTTAATTGCTCAGCCAGGTGTTTCCTAAATGTTATGGGGGTTCCTGTCTCCACCGCCCTCTCAGGCAGCACATTCCATACTTCCACCACCCTCTGGGCAAAACTCTTTTCTCTCAGATCTCCTCTCAACCACTTACCTCTCACCTTAACCTTATCCCATCTGGTCTTAGACACGTCAGCCATGGAGAATAGATTGTCATAATCTATTCTGTTTATGACTCTCATTTTTTTGGAAATAGAGTCACAGAGATGAAAGCACCAAAACAGATCCTTTGGTTCAACTCATCCATGCCAATCAGATATCAATTAATCTAATCCCATTTTCTAACACTTGGCCCATATCCCTCCAAACCCTTCCTATTAATTTACCTATCCAGATGCCTTTTAAATGTTGCAATTGTACCAGCCTCCACCATTTCCTCTGGCAGCTCATTCCATACATGCACCACCGTCTGCATGAAAAAGTTGCTCCTCATGTCCCTTTTAAATCTTTCCCCTCTCACCTTAAAACAATATCTTCTAATTTTGGATTTCCCTACCCCAGGGAAAAGATCTTGTCTATTTACCCTGTACATGTGTCTCATGATTTTATAAACCTCTCTACAGTCACTCCTCAGCCTCTGACGCTCCAGGGAAAATGACGCCAACCTATTCAGCCTCTCCCTGTAGGTCAAACCCTCCAACCCTGGCAACATCCTTGTAAATCTTTTCAAAACCTTTTCAAGTTTCACAACATCTCTCCTATAGCAGAGAGACCAGAATTGAACAAAGTATTCCAAAAGTGGCCTAACCAATGTCCCACACATCTGCAACATGACCTCCCAACTCCAATGTACTGACCAATAAAGGCAAGCATACCAAATGCCTTCTTCACTATCCTGTCTCAGTCAGATACCCCCCAATCTCCTCTACTTCAGGGAAAACAAACTCAGCCTATCCAGACTCACCTCATAACTGAGGCAGGCAACATGCTGGTGAATGTCCACTGCATCCTCTCCAGTGCAATCAATCCTTCCAATTGTGTAGCAACCACAAACACACCCAGTATTCCATTTGGATCTTAACAATGTTTTATTTGATTGGATTAGATTCCCTACAGTATGGAAACAGTCCCTTCAGCGCAACAAGTCCACACTGACCCTCTGAAGAGTAACCCATCCAGACCCTATATACCCCTTACCCTATATTTACTCCAATTCACCTGGCCTGTGCATCTTGAAATGTGGGAGGAAACCCATGCAGACAGTGACCAAGGGTGGAATCGAACTGAGGTCCCTAGTGCTGTAAGGCAGTAGTGCTAACCACTGAGCCACCATTCCACCTTGTTTTGTGACAAGAATTCCTTGCTCCTATGTTCTGTACCTCAGCTAATGAAGACAAGCATCCCATAAGCCTTCTTCACCTCCTTGTCTACCTGTGATGACACCTTCAGGAATCTATGGACTTATACACCAAGGTCCCTTTGTTCCTCAGTACTACCAAGGGATGAGAGATACACTGTGTATATCCTTCCCTTATTATCATTCCCAAAATCATCACTGAGCCATTGGGAGAGGCTGAATAAGCTGGGGCTGTTTTCCTGGAGGGTCGGAGGCTGAGGGGTGACCGTATAGAGGTTTACAAAATCATGAGGGGCTTGGAGAGGGTAAATAGACAAGGTCTTTTCCCTGGGGCGGAGGAGTCCAGAGCTAGAGGGCATAGGTTTAGGGTGAGAAGGGAAAGGTATAAAAAGGACCTCAGGGGCAGTTTTTCACACAGAGGGTGGTACATGTATGGAATGAGCTGCCAGAGGAAGTGGCGGAGGCTGGTACAATTACAACATTTAAAAGGCATCTGATGGATATATGAATAGGAAGGATTTAGAGGGATATGGTCCAATTGCTGACAAATGGGATTTGATTATTTTATGATATCTGGTTGGCATGGAAGAGTTGGACCGAAGGGTCTGTTTCCGTGCAGTACATCTCTATGACTCTCTGACCTCTCACTTGTCAGGAATCAATTCTATTGCCATTGCTCAGCCCAATCAATATCAGACTGTAGCCTGAGACCATCCTCCTTACTATCAACAACACCATCAATTTTTATGTCATCTGCAAACTGACTAATTATACATTCTACATTCACATCCAAGTCGTTATTGCACATAGCAAACAGTAAGAGTCCCAGCACAAATCCCTGTGGTCCACTGCTGGTCAAAGGCTTCCAGTCACAAACATGCCCAGCACGGTGGCTCATAGGTTATCATGACTGCCTCACAGCGCCAGGGACCCAGGTTCAACTGCCTGTGAGGAGTTTGTACATTCTCCCCATGTCAGCGTGGGTTTGCTCTGGTTTCCTCCCACAATCCAAAGATGTCCAGGTTGAGTGAATTGGCTATGCTGAATTGCCCATAGTGTTCAGGGATGTATAGGTTAGGTGCATTAGTCAGGGGAATTGGGTTAATCTTCGGAGAGTTGGTGTGGACGTGTTGGGCAGAAGGGCCTGTTTCCACACTCTAGGAGTTCTATGGAATTTATCACCCTTTGCCTCCAGCTTACAATTTTTAAGCCAGTTTGCCAATTTGCATTGGATTCCATACCTTTTTGACAACCATTCTGTGTGGGACATGGTCATAGACTTTACTGAAATTCATGCAAACTACAGTTTTTGGGAGAGTACTACAGTTTTAGCTATCTCTCACCTAATGTGGTTGCGCTTTTTGCTGATGATTGTTTGTGTCCCTCTAAATGAGAGTCCTCAAGTTGAATATTTCAATCACAAATTCGAATGCTTGAAATGACAGCTCATTTGTGGCTGAGAGTGGCAGAATGGGAGGAGCAGGACTGATGGGTATTGAGAGTGATAACAGGAGACAGCTTCAGTGTGTGCCAAAATATCCTCGACAAAAACCTTCACAAATACCTTAATTTCTGAAAAGATAAAGTCTCATTGTGCTTCAGTGTGCTTCAAGCAGTGATGAAGGAGTTCAACTCTGATTACACTCTTTCCTGTCTGTTGTCTTTTGTTCATCATGTTGATTGATGCAGTGGGATTCTCCCAGGCATATTAACTGCCTTATGCTTACAGCTGTCTCCAGAAACAAAGGCTGGTTGACCAGAAGACAGATATTTGATTGTAAGCAGAGATCTTAGAATAGAATCCCTACAGTGTGGAAACAGGCAATTAGGCTCAACAAGTTCACAACAACTCTCCAAAGACTAACCCACCCAGTCCCATTCCCCCACCCCATTACTCTACATTTGTCCTTAACTAATGTACCTAACCGATACATCCCTGAACACTATGGGCAATTTAACATAAAAAACTCACCTAACCTGCTCTTTGGACTGTGGGAGGAAACCCACACAGACACGGGGAGAACGTGCAAACCTCACACACAGGCACCCAAGGCTGGAATCGAACCCGGATCCCTGCCACTGTGAGGCGGCGGTGCTAGCCACTGAGCCACTGTGCCACCCTTAATCTTGATCTTGATTCCGATCTGTAATCCTGTAAATCCTTAATTTTCATTGCTCCAGCAAAGGTGGCCATTCCTTCAGCTACCTGCACCTTAACCTCTGGAATTGGGTCCCTAAATCCCTCCGCCTCTCCAGTTCATTCTCTCTCTCCTCCTTTAAGACACTTGTTAAAGATGTGGTTCTTTGACCAAGCTTTTGATCATCTGACCTATTATGACTCAATGTGAAAATGATCTGATTACCCTCCTATCAAAGGCCTTGGATTGTTACATAAATGCAAATTGTTGATGGCCACATGATACACACTTGCCAGATTGAGAGAGTCTGGGAAATGGTCACTGAGCCTATCACTGGGGCATTAATTAAAACAAAGGCAATGACACCCACTATAAGGAGATACCAGAGTAGACAGTCAAGAGGGTAAGTTTAAAGAATAATCTTAAAAGAATGAAGGATAGCGGTGGAGACTTTTAGAATGGGAATCGGAGTCTTGGTAACTGAAAGCAAAACAAAGAAATGGCTGAGTGATTAAAATTGAGGCTTGTAAGAGGATTGGAGGAATATAAAGATGTACGGATGATCACAGAGATAGGGAGCGCCTGAGACTAGGGAGAGATTTGAAATCAAGGGTGAGGATTTTAAAAAGAAATGAGGCCTGCAGATGCTGGAGATCAGAGTTGAGAGTGTGGTGCTGGGAAAGCGCAGCAGGTCAGGCAGCATCCGAGGAGCAGGAGAATCAATGTTTCAGGCATAAGCCTCTGAGGAAGGGCTTATGCCCAAAACGTCGATTCTCCTGCTTCTCGGATGCTGCCTGACCTTCTGTGCTTTTCCAGCACCACGCTCTCGACTGAGGATTTTAAAGTCGAGGCAGTGCCTACACAGATTTTCAAGCTGAGGGACAATGGGTAAACTGGATGTGGTGTGAGCTAGGCTGTAGGGTTCTGGTTGAGCTCAAGTTCCTGAAGTTTGGAAACTGGGAAACCATTCCCAAAGGGAGAGGACAATGCACTGGATTTTGGTTCAGTCAATGTTTGGACAATCCATGAAAGGCTTGTCAGAGATGCCTGGATGAGCAAGATTCATGCTGCAGATCAGTAGAGAGGAAATGGGTGATTGTAAATAAAGTTCTGAAGGGAGGGTAGGAATTCTGAGGAAGGGACACTAGTCCCAAAGCGTTTACTCTGATTTCTCTCCACAGACTCTGCCCGACCTGCTGAGCTTTTCCAACAATTTCTGTGTTTGTTTGTGATTGCAAATAAACATTAGACAAAAAAAAACTGTGGATGCTGGAAATCTGAAACAAAACCAGAAATTGCTGGAAAATCTCAGCAGGTCTGAGAACATCCGTGGAGAGAAATCAGAGTTAAATGTTTCGGGTCCAGTGACCCTTCCTCAGAACTGATGGTAGCTGGGGAAAGGGATGGTTTATGTACAGATGGGGTGATGGTGATGGTGGTGGTGGTGGGGATGTGGGAGGAGGGGGGTAGTTAGAGAATGATGGAGATAAAGCCAAGAGAGAAAATCAGTTGGACAGACAAAGGTCAAGGTCAGTCTGGGAGAATAAATAGCTGCTACCAGGGATTATTGATGGCTAACAATGGGTAGTGTGTGGTAGCAGCCCATGTGATGTCAAGGCCTGATGTGTGGGAGTAGGACAAAGCATGGGCAATGGTGCCTGAGCCCTGAAATTATTGAACTCTATTTTAAATCCAGTAGGTTGCAGGGTCCCCAAGGGGAAAATGAAGTGGTGTTCTTCCAGTTTGCACTGAGCTTCGCTGGAGTATTGCAACAAGCCTGAGACAGCGATGTTAGGCAGGGAACACGATGGTGTTTTGACATGCCAGGCAACTGGAAGTATTTTTGCAGACCATTCCCTCTGAGACATCTTGGTCCAATCCTCCTTCACTCCCAACAAACCTCCAGAGCCTCACAGCACCTTCCCCTATGACCACAGAAGGTGTAACACTGATCCATTCACTTCCTCCCTCCTCACTATCTGAGGGTCAAATATACCTTTCAGGTGAAGCAGCACTTCATAAGATTAGATTAGATTACTTACAGTGTGGAAACAGGCCCTTCAGCCCAACAAGTCCACACCGACCCACCGAAGCGCAACCCACCCATACCCCTACATTTACCCCTTACCTAACACTACGGGCAATTTAGCATGGCCAGTTCACCTGACCTGCACAACTTTGGACTGTGGGAGGAAACCGGAGCACCCGGAGGAAACCCACGCAGACACGGGGAGAACGTGCAAACTCCACACAGTCAGTCGCCTGAGTCGGGAATCGAACCCGGGTCTCAGGCGCTGTGAGGCAGCAATGCTAACCACTGTGCCACCGTGCCGCCCACACTTCCCACCATCTAGTCATCTACATTTGCTGCTCACAATGTGGTCTCCTCTGCATTGGGGAAATAAAGCATAGGCTGGGTAACCACTTCGCAGAGCATCCACGTTCTGCCTGCAAAAAAGACCCTGAGCTTCCAGTTGCCTGACACAAGAACATCCCACCCTGTTCCCTGGCCAACATCTCTGTCTCAGGCTTGCTGCAGTGTGAGCTGGAAGAACAATATCTCATTTTCCGCTTGGGAACCCTTCAGCCTTGCAGATTCAATATCAAGTTCAACAACATTAGGACTTGATCTCTCCTATGTTCTTACCCCACATGCCAGGCCTTATTATCACATGATCTGTTATTACACACAACCCATTGTCTGCCGCTAACAGACGGTGGCACAGTGGTTAGCACTGCTACCTCACAGCACCAGAGACCCGGGTTCAATTCCCGACTCAGGTGACTGACTGTGTGGAGTTTGCACATTCTCCCCGTGTCTGCGTGGGTTTCCTCCAGGTGCTCCGGTTTCCTCCCACAGTCCAAAGATGTGCAGGTCAGGTGAATTGGCCATGCTAAATTGCCCGTAGTGTTAGGTAAAGGGGTAAATATACGGGAATGGGTGGGTTACGCTTCGGCGGGTCAGTGTGGACTTGTTGGGCCGAAGGGCCTGTTTCCATACTGTAATCTAATCTAACAGGCCCCCATTAATGTTAGTCCAAGATTTGGGAGTCCTCTCCATGAATCACAAAAAAACTGTAATCCAAGTTCTGCAGGTCAGAGGCAATGTTGGCCTTTAGCTCAAAGGAAAGGCACTGTAGAAGGTTTTGCTAAACCCACACAATGCACAAGTCAGACCTGTGTCCCATTTTATTATTGAGGGCCTTTTGGTCTTAAAGAATGAAGTCACAAATCTTAATGAAACAAACTGGACTGGCGCTTTTCTTGTTGTTAAAATTTTGTGGAATAGAGCGTAGTGGTGCTGCACCTGAGCCACTACCTCAGATAGTGAGCTCGAGTCCTACCCCAGGACCTTATGGTCAAGGAAGGTGTGTGTCCATAACTTGAGTGAAGAGATTGAGGATCAACCTGTAGATCCTTTTCACACACATCAACGGTATGCAGAAAGAGCAGGACAGATCGCCAGTCAGCCACATGATGGGAAGAACTTGAAACCCCCACCACCTTTATTCCTAGCTCCAAACTGCAGCAGCACAAAACTGTTACAGCACAGAAGGAGGCCACTCAGCCCATCAAGTCTCTTCATACGAGCATCATTATCCAGGGACAAATTGCAGCCCTTTCTTAGTACCCTCGCACACTGTTACTCTCCAACTAATTATCCAATGTCATTCCTGATAAAGAGCTTATGCTCAAAATGTTCTCTCTCCTGCTCCTCCAGGATGCTGCCTCACCAGCTGTGCTTTTCCAGCACCACACTTTTTGCCTAATTATCCAACATCCTCTCAAGTGCCTCAGTTGAACCTGCCTCCTCCATATGTCTAGGCAGTGTATTCCAAACCCTAACAACTCACTGGGTGAAAAAGGTTTTTCTCACCTTTGCTGCGGTCGCACATCACTTTAAATCTGTCTCCTCTTGGTGCTTGTATGAGCAGGAACAGCTTCTCCCTCTCGACTGTGTCCAGCCCACTCATGATTTTATTATCTTCTATTAAATCTCCACCGTGCCTCCTTCTCTCCAGGGAGAACAGTCCCAACTTGTTCAATTGATCCTCAGTGTGTACCCGCCTCCTACCCCTCAGCCATTGTGGTGTGTGGGTCGGAACTGCCTTCAAGACTGAGAACTGAAGGAGAAAGTCTCCAATTGCACTAATCATCTTAATCTTGAGTTTTAGTCAACAAAGGATGTTTGTTCTGCTTAAGAATGTACAAATGGTAAATTATGCAGGCAATTATTAGTGTGAATACTTCAGGCATTTCAATGACATGGATTTGGCATTGATCCATTTAACAGCAGTTTACACCTGAACAGCCTCCTGATGACAGAGCAGCATTACAAAGCATCTTAAAATGACAGCAGGTTTAGGTGGGCGGATGGGGGTGTGATAAAGTTCCACACATTGCTCATACTTAAGAGGTAATTGAGGGTTTTTATTTGATTCATTCGCTAGATGTGGGTGTTGCTGGCAATCTTAATTGGCTCTGAGAAGGTGAACCACCTTCTGAAGACACAACAGTTTGTGGGGCTTGGGAACAGCCACTGTGCTGTTCAGGACGGAGTTCCAAGATTTCAATCTGACGCCAGTGAAGGGTCAGCGATGTCAGAAAATCGTAGAGTCATAGAGCATGGAAACAGATCCTTCGGTCCAACCAGTCCATGCCAAACGTAATCCCAAACTAAACGAGTCCCACCTCCCTGCTCCTGGCCCATATTCCTCCAAAGCTTTCCTATTCATACACTTGTCTAAGTGTCTTTTAAATGTTGTAACCGTGTCCACATCCGCCATTTCCTCAGGAATTTCATTCCACACGAGAACCACCCTCGGTGTAAAAAATGTGGCCCTTCATCTCTTTTTTAAAATCTCTCTCCTCTCACCTTAAAAATGTGTCCCCTCGTCTTGAAATCCCCCACAAGAGGGAAAAGGCAGCTACTATTGACTCTGTCTAAACCCCTCGTGATTTCATAAATCTCTATAAGGTCACCTCTCAATCTCCTACCCTCCAGTGAACAAAGTCCCAGCCTATCCACTCTTCCTTAATAACTCAAATCTTCCAACCTGGATGGTGTCTGGCTTGGAAGGGAGTCTCTGCTTGCTGCCCTTATTCCTTTGAGTGGTGGAGTCACTGGATTTGGAAGTTGCTGTTGAAGGAGTAATGCATCGTGTAGATGGCACATACTGCTGCCACTGTGGTGGAGGGAGTGAATGTTAAGGTGGCAATTTCAGCAGGGTTTTGAGAAGGTGTTTGAAGGTTGTAAGAGATGTATTTAATGTGCACCTCTTAATAAATGGTGAATGTAATAAAACAACGTAAGCACATTAAGTATTGTCCAGTAATAACACCCATAATAATGTTTATCTGGGATAATTGTGGTTTATTAGTACCTGTTTCGGTAAAAATGGATGAGATTGACTTGTACTACATAAGGTGGATGTTGTCATCTTTCAACAAGTACTCAACTCAAGATTAGATTACCTACAGTGTGGAAACAGGCCCTTTGGCCCAACAAGTCCACACTGACCCTCCGAAGAGTAACCCAACCAAATTCATTTCCCTCTGACGAATGCACCTAACACTATGGGCAGTTTAGCATGGCCAATTCACCTAACCTGCACATCTTTGGACTGTGGGAGGAAACCCATGCAGACACAGGGAGAATGTGCAAACTCCACACAGCCCGAGGTTGGAATCGAACCTGGGACACTGGTGCTGTGAGGCAGCAGTGCTAGCCACCATGCCACCCATGTTGCTACTCAGTTCTGTTTACTGCCATCGTGACTTTTTTTTCCCTAAAAGTGTCCTTTCACTAGTCTTAGAAAGCTGAGGAACAATATTATAAAGGTGATTAGTTTGGTTGGTAACGTTGTGATTGAGAATGCTGTGGACTGCAGCCCATGGTAGAGATTTTGAGTGCAGAATCCAGACTGACACTCATAGGTGTAGCTCTGAGGGAGAGCTGCACTGTTAGAGGTGCCAACTTTCAGATAGCACATTAAGCTAAGACTCCTTCAGGTGGACGGAAAGGTACAACTACATTATTTGAAGAGGAGCTGGGAGTTTTCTCTTGGCATCTTGATCAGTATGACTGCTTCAACAACACTGCTGATTGTTGGAGCTTCCTGTGGGGAAATTGCCTCCACATTTCCTTGGATTGTAAGAAGAAAAACACTACTTCATTGGCTATGCAATGCACCAGTCCTGAGGTAGTGAAAGACACCATGTTACATTGAGGTGTGACTCATTGAGGGGTACAGATAAGGTGACTGGCAGATGTGTTTACCCTAGGGTGGGGATTTCAAGACTAGGGGGCATATTCTTAAAGTGAGAGGGTAAAGATTTTAAAAAGACACAAGGGGCAACTTTTATACACAGAGAGTGGTTTGTGTGTGAATGAGGGTACAGTTACAACATTTGAAAGACATTTGGATAAGTTCACAAATAGAAAAGATTTGGAATGAAATGGGCCAAGTGCAGGTAGATAGAAGATTAGTTTAGTTTGGGAACATAGTCGACATGGACTAGTTGGACCAAAGGGTTTGTTTCCATGCTGTCTGACTCTAGGACTCTCTGACTCTGTAATACAAGTTCTTTCTTTCTAGTTGACTAATATTGTGGCATCTATTCACTGCATCATAGAAATCCGATTTCATTATTTTATATTCCTACCTTCCTGGAACAGAAAGGGAGTACATGCTGCATTACCATGGCAGTAATCCTCCAAGCCTGTATTTGTGGAGGCACGCAGATCCTTAATAAATATGGAGTTTATGGGAATTAGCCCAAAGGTAAGGAACATAGAAACAGTAGAAAACATTTAGCCCCTCAAACATGTGCGACCATTCAATTAAATCAATTAAATTAGATTGATCTACAACTTCACATTTCCACCTTGGCCCCATAGCTCTTTGTATTTTGTTTCACAAAAATCAACCAGTACGTTTGAACATGAACAATTTATCTAGCATTAATTGCAGGCTGTGAATGAGAGTTTCAAACTTTGACTGAAAACAGCACATGTTGGAGATGCTGCCTGACCCACTGTGATCGCCAGCATTTGTTGTCTTCAGTTCAGATGCCAGCATCTGCAATAATTTGCTCCTCCAAACATTGACCACTCTTTGTGTGTAGAAGTTTTTTTTAAATTTTCATACTAGAAGGGTCTGCCTCTAATTTTTTAGACTATCCTTGAATCCTAGACTCCCAGGATTGTGGAGAAAGCATCTCCAGACTCTACTCTCAAAATGGCTGCGAAAGTATCAGCGACGACATGAGGGAAAATGTTTTACATAAAATACAAAATGAGACTGTTTTCCATGGAGAGAAAGAGGCTTAGAGGAGAGCTGATAGATTTTCAAAATCTTAAGTGGGCTGGACAGACAGAGTCGATAGGGAAAAGCTGTTTTTGCTCATAAAAGAGACACGAACAAGAAGGCAAAGATTTAAAATGATGTGCAAACAAAAGAGAAGGGTGATGTGAGAAAATCGTTTTTACACAGCGAGTAGTTAGGGTCACCACAACTTAATCACACAGCATTGCTGTGTTCTCTGGGAATTATACCAACTCCTGCTCTGACAACACCTCAACTTTAAAATTACAGAGTGGTTGCAGCACTGGAGGAGTCCATTCAGCCCATTGTGCCTGCACCAATCTATTACCCTGTGCCAATCTCCTGCCTTTTCCCCATGTCCATATTTCTATCCCAATTGCCATCTAACAACCTCTTGAATTCTTCCACCACATTTCCAGGCAGTGCCTTCCATTGACCAGAAACTCAACTCAACATATAAACACAGTGACTACAAGAGCAGGTCAGAGGGTAGGAATATTGCAACAAATAACTTACCTCCTGACTCCCCAAAGCCTGTCCATTATCTACAAGGCACATGTCAAGAGTCATGACGTGGAGATGCCGGTGTTGGACTGGGGTGTACAAAGTTAAAAATCACACAACACCAGGTTATAGTCCAACAGGTTTAATTGGAAGCACTAGCCTTGATACCTGATGAAGGAGCGGAGCTCCGAAAGCTAACGCTTCCAATTAAACCTGTTGGACTCTAACCTGGTGTTGTGTGATTTTTAACCACATCAGGAGTGTAATGGAATACTCCCCACTTGCCCTGGATGGGTGCAGCTCCATCAATACTCAGGAAGCTTGATACCATCCAGGACAAAGCAGCCCACCTGATTGGCATTGCATCCACAAACATCCACTCCCTCCATCACCAACACTCAGTAGCAGCAATATGTACTTTCTACAAGATGCACTGCAGAAATTCACCAAAAGATCCTGAAACAGCACCTTCCAAACCCAGAGCCACTTCCATCGAGAAGGACAAGGGCAGCAGATACATGGGAACACCACCCCCTGCTACATCTTTTTCCAAGGGTAGGGGAGTCCAACACTAGAGGGCATAGGTTTAATGTGAAGAGAGAAAGATTTAAAAAAGGACCTGAGAGGGTAATGTTTTCATACAGAGGGTGGTGTGTGTATGGAGTGAGCTGCCAGAGAAAGTGGTGGAGATGGGTACAATTGCAATATTTAAAAGGCATCTGGATGGGTATACGAATAGGAAGAGTTTAAAGGGATGTGGGTCAAATGCTGGCAAATGGGACTAGGTCAAATTGGGATTGGTCAATATGGATGAGTTGCACCAAAGAGTCTGTTTCTATGCTGTATGACACTATGACTCTAAGTCACTCACCAACCTGACTAGGAAATATATAACCGTTCCTTCACTGTCGCTGGGTGAGAATCCTGGAATTCCCTCCCCAATAGCATTGTGAGTCAACCTCCAGCGTGTGAACTGCTGCGGTTCAAGAAGGCAGCTCACCACCACCTTCTCAAGGAGCAACTAGGAATGGGTAATAAATGCTGGGCCCAGCCAGCAACACCCACATCCCACGTGTGAGTAAGAACAAAGATATGGACAGTAGTTTCAGATGAGTATGAACTCATGTGAGATTGGAGGCATATAGGCAGCATCGGCAAAGCCTAGAAATTGAATAAAATGCGGTGAGGGTTTCAGCAGTAGATGAGTTGGTGCAGGGTCAGTAACAGAGGAGGCAGTAGGCATTCCTGATGATGGAGTGAGTATATGGGTGGAAGCTTATTTTGGGGAAAAACACACTAAAGATGCAGTTGGTGTGGTTCAACCTCAGACAGTTCCCTTCCATGGGAACTATAGTCAGTGAATAGATTTTATAGCATGAACCAATAGCCATGATTTCAAACTTCCCCTTCATCAGTTCACTTGGTTTGGGAAACAGTGTGACTCAGTCAGCTGGATGGATGCAGATAGACACAGGCTCATGGACAGGCAAGGACACATGGATTAAGGTGAGCTCATGGCCATACATAAATCTTAGGCAGGCACAGTTCCCAGGCAGATACGGACTTACTAACAGGCACAGGAATCTTGGCATTAACAGGGTCTGAGATAGATACAGATTCACTAACAGACACAGGGATCCTGACAGTGACAGGGTCCAGGACAGATACAGACTCACTAACAGGCACAGGGATCCTGACAGTAACAGGGTTCCTTACAGATACAGACTCACTAACAGCCACAGGATCCCAGACAGTAACAGGGTCTCAGACAGTTACAGACTCACTAACAACCACAGGATCCCAGACAGTAACAGGGTCTCAGACAGTTACAGACTCACTAACAACCACAGGATCCCAGACAGTAACAGGGTTCCTGACAGATACACACTCACTAACAGACAGAGGATCCCAGACGGTGACAGGGTTCCTGACAGATACACACTCACTAACAGCCACAGGATCCCAGACAGTAACAGGGTCGCTGACAGATACAGACTCACTAACAGGCACAGGGATCCTGACATTAACAGGGTTCCTGACAGATACAGACTCACTAACAGCCACAGGATCCCAGACAGTAACAGGGTCTCAGACAGTTACAGACTCACTAACAACCACAGGATCCCAGACAGTAACAGGGTTCCTGACAGATACACACTCACTAACAGACAGAGGATCCCAGACGGTGACAGGGTTCCTGACAGATACAGACTCACTAACAGCCACAGGATCCCAGACAGTAACAGGGTCGCTGACAGATACAGACTCACTAACAGGCACAGGGTCCCAGACAGTTACAGGGTCCCAGACAAATACAGATTTACTAACAGGCACAGGATCCCAGACAGTAACAGAATTCCTGACAGATACACACTCACTAACAGACAGAGGATCCCAGACGGTGACAGGGTTCCTGACAGATACAGACTCACTAACAGACACAGGATCCCAGACAGTAACAAGATCACTGACAGATACAGACTCACTAACAGACACAGGATCCCAGACAGTAACAAGATCACTGACAGATACAGACTTACTAACAGACACAGGATCCCAGACATTAACAAGATCCCAGACAGATACAGACTCACTAACAGACACAGGATCCCAGACGGTGACAGGGTTCCTGACAGATACAGACTTACTAACAGACACAGGATCCCAGACATTAACAAGATCACTGACAGATACAGACTCACTAACAGACACAGGGTCTTGGACAGACACACCCTCTGGAACAGAGACAGGATGCCTGACAGAAACAGAGTCTGGAACTATCCCAGGTTCCAGGCATCATTTGAGCATGTAGTAAACTAACATGGTTAAAGTTTCCATATTTATTTTTAGTTTTATTAATTTACATGTAGCAAAGTCATGCACAATGTGACAAAGCTGATCTAAAGGTGACTGGAGAGGAGATGAGGAGAAGCCGTTCACTTAGAGAATTATGGGGATCGGAAATATTCTGAAAGAGCTGATTGTGAAAGCACCTTCAGCAGGGACCTGGCCACTTACAGAGAACGAGCAAGGTAAAGGATTACAGACAGAAAGCAGGAGTACAGTCTGAGTACTCCTTCAGAAAGCTAGCACAAGTCTGATGTACTGAACAGCCTCTGTCTGTGTTGTCTGTCTCAGTGATTCTGTGACTGCACAGGACGTGAGTGTGCAGCTATCTTCAACTCCCACTAATCCACAGGGACTCTACGAAGAGGTCACATTTTTATAATCACCACGATATACAATTATCAAAAAGTAGAGACAACAATTTATTGCATTGTCAACGTGATTGGCAGAAAAAGACGAGAGCTAACCATAATTAAATACTTCCCTTTCACAAAGAAGGTCATCATCTCAAAAAAAAGATGAGATAATTACTAGGTCTGGAAAGCAGGATTGACTTTAAGGCTGCTCCATTGATAGCACAAAGAAAATCGAGGTGGGGGGATGGTGGTGGTGGGAGAACAATCCCTGCAAAATATGCCCCCAGAGTGTGATTAAAAAGTGAGGCAAAATAGAAGGATTCAGACAAGTGTCAATCAGTTTGGCTTTTAGATAGAAGAATGAGCTTGAGAAATCCTCCTCAGCTGGGGAACAGTCTCAAATGTACTTAAATAAAAAGGAATATGTTTTCAGCATTCTTCGCTGTTTTCACGCCTAAATTTGTGTTTTTTGCTCCTGTCTTGTGTTCAAATTTGAACTTAAATTCTGTTTTAAAATTCTGGAAATAGAAAGACTGATATCAGATAGAGTTAAAAATCACACAACGCCAGGTTATAATCCAACAGGTTTATTTGGAATGCAAGTAAACCTGTTCGGTTATAACCTGGCTTTGTGTGATTTTTAATTTTAGATTAGATTACTTACAGTGTGGAAACAGGCCCTTTGGCCTTCTCCTAGTTCAAAAGCCATTGTACACCCCCCCAAATCATCACTACAGGATTTACCTGGCTCACACAGTGGGAGGTAGTGCTGTCTGGAAAGGTTATTGGATTAGTAATCTCTGGAGATATAGGTTCAAATCTCATCAGAACAGGTGATGAAACACGTACGCAGCACAGACATGGAATGAAAGGCTAGCCTAACAGTGACCAATTTTGTCATAAAATGTTCACTAATGTCCTTCAGGGAAGGAAACTGCCATCCTTACCTGGGCTGGACTACACGTGACTCCAGACCCACAATAATATGGTTGACTCTTAACTGCCCTCTGGGTTGGATGGTAAATGCTGACCTGGCCTGCAATGCCCTCATCCTGTGAATGAATAATAATCAAAAAAGAACCTATTTAGTTAGCTAATGCTTTTTATGAAGTAAATCTGCATCTTTACTTGGTCTGGTCACCATATGAGTCTAGCCCCCTAGACTGTAGTTGATTCAAAACTACCTTTGATGTGGCTTTGCAAACAACTCAGTTCCAGGGAAATTAGCAATAGCCAGTGACACAAACAAATTTTTAAAAAGTGCCTAACCTGAGCCAATAAAACTGCATCACGTTCAGGAAATACTAACGTGGAGCAAGAGGACCGATTTGTGTTAAGTTGGTCATGGTTTGTTTTGAATGGCCACAATCTATTTACACATTTTAATTTAATTTATTAAAATGCATTGTCCAATTTCTGCTAGAATTCCCTTTTGTCAATAAACTAAAGGGGACTGCTGAATTTTCAACCAGATATTTAAACGTACAATTGCACATGTTCAGCAAACAGTGGAGACTGGGAGGTTTTTAATGTCCTAGGCATTATTGGCCTCGGTGAGTTAGAGTGAGCATGTGTGTGGGTGGATTTCCATCCCACACGATATTACCCGTCAGAAAGCATTACATGCTGAATGGGCCTGAGCTGCCCTTTCTTTGAGCTTAAACAGAAACAGCACTGTTGTTTCTTTATCAGAGATTTATTCCGTCTTATCAACATTGTCATGCAATTCTGCAGTATGATTTTTAAATTTTCATCCTCCTCTTACAGAATTGAATGAATACTTTACATAAGAAAGCATTCTTTATTGAATAATTTATTACAGGATCTGGCTTGGTTAGGCCAGCATTTATTGCCCATCCCTAATTGCCCGTGAGAAGGTGCCTTATTAAATGACTGCGGTCCACTTGACATAGGCGTTAGGGAGGGAGTTTCGGGATTTTGACCCAACAACACTGAAGGAATGGTGGTGTATTTTCAAATCAAAATGGTGAGTGGCTTGGAGGGGAATTTGCAGGAGGTGATGTTCCCAAGTATCTTTAGCCTTTTTGAACCCATGTTGGCTCCCCCCGAGGGCAGTTCATCTTTTCACACTCCCAGGTCGCCAACCCTACAGGATTGGCCTGGAATCATCAGGAATTGAAGAGTGTTCTCTAGGACCCTGCTGTGGTCAGTCACAAGCCAGGATCTCCCATGAGTTAACGGGACTGTTTGACCCCTGCAGCGAGGCTTCAGAGAAGGAGAAACATCACTGAGGCGAGAGGTCTCTTTGGGTAGCTCTGGGGAAATATCAAAGGTAAAGTCACCATTATCCCGTTATCCCACTCTCCCTTTAGAGAAAAAGACAATTGGTGGTGGTTGAACCTGCAAGTTACCACATCTCAGAAGTTGAGAAGGACAGTCTTACATAGTAACCTCAACCGGTGTGGGAATTGAACCACATTGTTGGCATCACTCATAGAGTCATAGAGATGTACAGCATGGAAACAGACTTTTTGGTCCAACCCGTCCATGCCAACCAGATATCCCAAACCAATCTAGTCCCACCTGCCAGCAGGTGGCTCATATCTCTCCAAACCCTTCCTATTCATATACCCATCCAAATGCCTCTTAAATGTTGCAATTGTACCAGCCTCCACCACATCCTCTGGCAGCTTATTCCATACACGTACCACCCACTGTGTGAAAAAGTTGCCCTGTAATTTCACTGTTCATTAATTTTCCCAGATGAACTCCGATGTCCAGCAATACATGAATTCAGACAGCAAAGGCAGTAACTGTGCAGGTTCGTTTTCTCTCTCTCTCTCTCTCTCTCTCTCCTGCAATGACCTCACCATGTGCTGCCTTTGTCTGTTCTTCTCCCTTTTAAAACTGCTGTTGTTTTGACTTTTTTTTTCCCCAAAGTTCCAAAACAATGCAACAGCATATAAAACAGTAATTGCTGCTCCTGGAATTCGAGGAAATCACCTAAAATACCTCAATAAAAGGAGCAGCTGTTACAGCCAGAAATTTATTTCTGTCCTCCATCTTGGATTACCCAGAATCCTTTTCCATATGCAAACCAGCCAACTGAGATGGGGCTTCCAAAAACTATTTTTTTCTGTCATTTTATTTGAACATGTCTCTGTTCCAGATGTAGAAATATTGAAAAAGTAGAAAAAGAAAAGATTGTTTGGCTGACAGTTGAGCATTATCCAATTGGATCATGGGTCACTTGGTGTGAAGGTAAAGTTACTATTGTGTTACCAAACCATGTGGCTGCTCTCCCATTAGAGAGAGAGAGAGAGATGACTGGTGGTGCTGTAATTTGAGAGTCACCATGCCTCAAATGAGTGGAGAGATTAAGAAGGTGAGATTCATGGAGTCAGTGCAGGAATCGAGTTTGAGACCAAAAAGAACTGTGGATGATGTTGTGGTTCTGTTCCCCGAGCTGGGAATTTGTGTTGCAGACATTTCGTCCCCTGTCTAGGTGACATCCTCAGTGCTTGGGAGCCTCCTGTGAAGCACTTCTGTGATGTTTCCTCCAGCATTTATAGTGATTTGTATCTACTGCTTCCGGTTGTCAGTTCCAGCTGTCCGCTGCAAGTGGCAGGTATATTGGGTCCAGGTCGATGTGCTTATTGATTGAATCTGTGGATGAGTGCCATGCCTCTAGGAATTCCCTGGCTGTTCTCTGTTTGGCAAGCCAAGAGGGAATTCCTAGAGATATGGCACTCATCCACAGATTCAATCAATAAGCACATCGACCTGGACCCAACATACCGGCCACTGCAGCGGACAGCAGGAACTGACAACCAGAAGCGGCAGGTACAAATCACTATAAATGCCGGAGGAAACATCACAGAAGCGCTTCACAGGAGGCTCCCAAGCACTGAGGATGTCACCTAGACAGGGGACAAAATGTCTGCAACACAAATTCCCAGCTTGGCGAACAGAACCACAACAATGAGCACCCGAGCTACAAATCTTCTCCCAAACTTTGAACTGCGGATAATGGAATCCAAAGTAGACAAACAGGAGGCTGGAAGAACACAGCAAGCCAGGCAGCATCAGGAGGTGGAGAAGTCAATGTTTCGCATATAACGCTTCTTCAGGAAAAGTGGATGAATTTAACCCACACTGTTGACATCACTGTACATGACAAACCAGCTGTCCATTGGTGTAGGAAGGCAAGGAGTCACAAGGACACTTGGATTGGCTGGAGCACGAGGAAGTCACGTGTTGATTTTATTTTGTTCATTCACAAGATGAGGGCATCACTAGCTAAGCCAGCATTTATTGATCATCTTGAATTTCCCAGAGGGCAGTTAAGAGTCAACCACATTGCAGTGGGTCTGGAGTCACATGCAGGCTAGACCAGGTAAGGAAGGCAGTTTCCATCCCTAAAGGGCATTAGTGACCAAGATGGGTTTATTTCACATCACTTGATAATGGATTCATGGTCATTAAATTCTTAGTTAAAAATCACACAACACCAGGTTATAGTCTAACAGGTTTATTTGGAAGTACTAGTTACCTGATGAAGGGGCAGCACTCTGAAAGCTACTGCTTCCAAATAAACCTGTTGGACTATAACCTGGTGTAGTGTGATTTTTAACGTTGTCCACCCCGATCCAACACCCACTCCTCCACTTCATTTGATTCGTAATTCCTGATTTTGATTGAATTCAAATTCCACCATGACAGGATTTGAACCTGGGTCCCAGAACTTTACCTGGGTCATTTGATAAACAGACCAGCAATAATATCACTAGGCCATCGCCTAACCTACTACAAAATCTCGAGAAGTTAAATTATTCAGAGTAGGCAACCTGCACCCACACCCTTTCCTCACAGGCTTGCAAATTCTTTTATCTTCACTGAGGAGAGGAACATGATGAATGTTGAGATTAGAGATAGAAGTTTGACATAAGTAGGGAAGATGTGTTGGGTAGGCTAAAGGTTATTAAGGTGGACAAATCCCCAGGACCAGATGGGATCTATCCCAGATTGCTGAGGGAGGTGAGAGAGGAAATCCTGTCATGGTGGAATTTGAATTCAATCAAAATCAGGAATTAAGAATCAAATGATGTGGAGGAGTGGGTGTTGGATCGGGGTGGACAAAGTTAAAAATCACACTACACCAGGTTATAGTCCAACAGGTTTATTTGGAAGCAGTAGCTTTCGGAGTGCTGCCCCTTCATCAGGTAACTAGTACTTCCAAATAAACCTGTTTCCTCTCTCAGCTGGGCACTGAAAGATATCTTTGTGGCATCCTTAAATACAGGTGAGGTGGCGCAGGACTGGAGGGTTGCTCAAGTTGTTTCCCCCTGTATTCTGGGTAACTACAGACCAGTGAACCTGATGTCAGTGGTGGGAAAGTTGCTGGAGAAGGTACTGAGGGATAGGGTCTGTTTTTATTTAGAAAAGAATGGGCTTATCAGTGAAAGGCAACATGGTTTTGTGCGGGGGAGATCGTGCCTTATCAACTTAATAGAGTTCTTTGAGGAAGTGACCAAGTTGATAGATGAAGGAAAGGCTGTTGATGTCATGTACATGGACGTTAGTAAGGAGTTTTATAATGTTCCCTTTGGTAAACTAATAGAGAAAGTGAAGTCACATGGTATGCAGGGTGTTCTAGCTCGGTGGATAAAGAACTGGTTGAGCAACTTGAGGCAGTTGAACAGAGTTTCTCAGGATGGAGAAAGGTGACCCCAGTGGTGTTCCACAGGGATCAGTGTTGGGGCCACTATTGTTTGTGATATACATAAATGACCTGGAACAGGGCACTGTTGATATGATCAGCAGGTTTGCAGACGGCACGAAGATTGGTGGAGTAGCAGAAAGCATAGGGAACTGTCAAAGAATACAGGAGGATATAGATAGACTGGAGAGTTGGTTGGAGAAGTGGCAGATGGAGTTCAATCCAGGCAAATGTGAGGTGATGTATTTAGGCAAGACTAATTCTAGAGCGAATTATACAGTGGACGGAAGAGCTTTGGGAAAAGTTGATGGGCAGAGAGATCTGGGAGTGCAGGTCCATTGTACCCTGAAGGTTGCTGCACAGGTGGATAGAGTGGTCAAGAAGGCATATGGTATGCTTGCCTTCATTGGACGGGGAATCGAGTATAAGAGTTGGCAGGTCATGTTAAAATTGTACAAGACTTTGGTTCGGCTGCATTTAAAATAATGTGTACAGTTCTGGTCGCCACATTACCAAAAGGATGTGGACGCTTTGGAGAGGGTGCAGAGAAGGTTTACGAGGATGTTGCCTGGTATGGAAGGTGCTAGCTATGAAGAGAAGTTGAGTAGGTTAGGTTTGTTTTCATTAAGAAAAAGGAGTTTGAGAGGGGACCTGACTGAAGTTTACAAAATCATGAAGGCTATAGACAGGGCGGATAGAGACACGCTTTTTCCCAGGGTGAAGGATTCAATAACGAGAGGTCACACTTTCGAGATGAGAGGCGAAAGGTTTAAGGGGGATACACGCAGCAAGTGCTTTACACAGAGGGTGGTGGGTGTCTGGAATGCATTGCCAGCAGAGGTGGTAGAGGCAGGCACAGTAGATTGATTTAAGATGCATCTGGACAGATGCATGAGTAGATGGGGATCAGAGGGATACAGATGCTTAGGAATTGAGCGACAGTTTGAGACAGTGGACTTGGATTGGCTCAGGCTTGGAGGGCTGAAGGGTCTATTCCTGGGCTGAAAATTTTCTTTGTTCTTTGTTCTTTGTATCTTCAGATGCTGCTCCAATTCCGTTTCGAAAGCCATGATTGAATACAATCATCTGAATTAGCAGCAGGAATAGTTCACTCACCCCCTCAAACCTGTTCAACCTTTCAATAAGGTAGCTGATCTGAATCCTCCACATCAACTGCTTCCTTTAAAATATTCAGCGAGTCCGCCTCTGTTGCTTTTTGAGGAACAGAGTTCCAAACATGCACAACCTTCTGAGAGACAAACAATTCTTCTTATCTCTATCTTAAAATGGATGACTCCTTATTTCATTGTCTCAGTCCACGGTCAGTTCCCTGGATTCAACTCTTCTGCAGTGTCTTTTATAACCACAGAACAGCTCCTTATGAATGACTTTTAAAGTCTAAGTTAAAAACCAGGTTACAACACCAGGTTATAGTCCAACAGATTTACTTGGAAGTGATTTTTCACTGTGTCCACCCCAGTCCAACACTGGCACCGCCAGATCATGGCTTTTTAAGGCTCGTTAGCATTATAATTTATGCACAGCAAGATCCCATAAACAGAACAGTGATACGATCAGATGGCTGAGGTATAAATATTGGTGAGGCCAGCAAGAAGAACTTCTGCCGTTGGCTTCGAATTAGTGGCCACAGGATATTCCCCATCCACTTGAGAGAGCTGACAATTCCTGATATTCCCCGTAATGCAGTCTTCCTTTAGTTACTGCACTGGGACAATAGCCCAGATGCATGACTTGGGAGCAAATTACTGCAAATGCTGGAATCTGTACTGAAAACAAAATAAAAATATTGGAGATCACAGCAGATCAGGCAGCATCCATGGAGAGAGAGCAAGCTAATGTTTCGAGTCTAGGTGATCTTTCATCAGAGCTGATGTGAAGTGTGGAGGGGGCAGCATTTATGCAGCAGTCAGGTGCTGGGGGAGAATTGGTACTGATAGTTCAGATTAAGTGGTCAGAATGTGAGAATGGCAGAACAATGGTGTGTCTAACTGCCAAACTAGAAAGAACAGATGATCCCAGTGAAGTAAGAGGAAGTCAACAGTAGCTTTGTTTATTATTTCTACCATGTACAATGGATACAGTAAAAACGAGACAGCGTTCCTCCAGGACCGAGGGTGCTACATGGACAGCACAAACTACACCATCATACGCAGGGCGGCATAAAGTGCAGGAGAAGTGTAAAACACGCAAGCCAGCACAGTAATTCCTGACAGCTCAAGACACGGTGGCTCAGGGGTGTAGAAATGACTGTGTACAAAAAAATGATAATTAATAAAACATTGTTCTAGCAGCAATTCAAAGTTATGCAAAGATTCAGATGGAATAGAGTCTGGTCATGCAGTGTTAAGGAGCCTGATGGCTTGGGGGAAGAAACTGTTGCACAGTCTGACAGTGAGAGACCAGTATCTTCTGCCAGATGGCAGGAGGGAGAGGGGTTTAAGCGAGGGGTGTGTGGGGTCTTCCATGGTCTTAGCCTTTCGGATGCAGCGTGTCTATAACGGAGGGAAGAGAGGCCCCGATGATCCTCTCGGCTGTCCTCACTATCAGAGGATACATGCTGAGGGGCCTAGAGCTACAGCCCTCCAGTATGGTGGCTGGCAACCTTAATGCTGTCACAAATGCCATGATTTGGATTGTTTTCCTTGTCGGTGAGACTCTGGTCACACCCACCGTTGAACCAGAAAGGTTTGGAACCGCTGTAGAGGGGGTTGCTGAAAACGAGGCCTGTGTGTGAGAACCAACATCTTGTTAATGCATCAAGCTCCAGTGTAACCTATCATCAGAAGAGTATCATTGCCACAAAGAACTTGGATGCTGTCCAGACCGATTCACATTTGCCTGAAAAGATAGTTAATACTCAGTTAAATCAGCCATTGCTGCCTCCTTATTTCAATGGGCGGTGGTGTAACACACCATTTTACACTTGAAAATTGTGTTGAGATTAATAGGAATTGCCATTTCTCGCCTTTACTGTCAATCAGTGCCATTATTAAGGGACGTGTGTGGGAGGAATCTGTAACAGTTTTACTTACACCCCCTCCGTGCACAGGCTCCCAAGTGTCACTTCAAACAGAAACAGAATTGCCGTGCACGTACAGCACTTGATCAGGACTGACTGAACAGAACAGGGTGGGGCAGAGTAGAGAAGGCCCCAGGGGTGCCCGGATAGAGGATCCTTAATTTTAAAGGATTTGGTCAGGCAGGCATAGCGAAAATGTTTCTTTCAAAAAGGAAGAACTGAACTGGAATCATTAATGAAATCCAAGCCTTGGAATGCTCTAATAGTTTAGAGATAAATGCAAGTTGCTGTGTGAACAGCATCCAATGGAGCCAGTGCACCCCCCTCCCTGACCTATCACCTCCATCCCCACCCCCATTCATCTATTGTACTCTATGCTACTTTCTCCCCACCCCTACCCTCCTCTCATTTATCTCTCCACCCCGCAGACACCCTGCCTCTATCTCTGATGAAGGGCTTCTGCCAAAATGTTGATTTTCCTGCTCCTCGGATGCTGCCTGACCTGCTGAGCTTTTCCAGCACCACTCTAATCTAGACTCTGGTTTCCAGCATCTGCAGTCCTTGTTTTTACTGAGAGCTGGGCTGTGTCAGCTCCCTCTGACATCAGATTTAGGCCCTGATATTAGGGAGCCTGGATCGCTCCCCTCCAGTGGTCCAGTGTTGTCAGGTTTTGCTCAGGCTCCCCTGCATACATTCCCCTCCCCATGAATGATGAGACATCTTTGTTCTGTTAATTACCATTTTTACAATGGCACTGACAAATATTAAGATTTCTGTTGCACTTAGGGTCACAGAATGGGAAAGGAATGGGGGAAGTTCCATGGGTCTCACAAGCTCAATGCTTTGGTCAAAAGCGAGCCAGAACTGAAATAAATGATTCCTCAATTCAAGATATCAGCTGGGGAAGGCTCTCACTATTAGGGTCATACAGATTTACAGCACAGAAACAGACCCGTCTGGTCCATGCTGACTAGATATCCTAACCTTATCTAGTCCCATTTGACCCATATTCCTCTAAACTCTTCCTATTCATATACTCATCCAGATGTCTTTTAAATATTGTAATTGTACCAGCCTCCACCACTTCCTCTGGTAGCTCATTCTATACACGTACCACCTCAAGAAAGTTGTAAGTTCAAGTCCCATTACAGCTAGAATGTTTGTTTTTAAATTTGTTCATGGGATGTGGCATCTTGCAGATAGCTGGTGAAGAGCTTCATCATTCCTGATGAAGGGCATATGCCTGACTCTCCTGCTCCTCGGATGCTGCCTGACCTGCTGTGCGTTCCCAGCACCACACTCTCGACACCAATCTCCAGCATCTGCAGTGCCCACTGTCACCATCTTGCAGGTGGCGTTGACTACCCATCCCTAATTATTCCAGAGGGCAGGTAAGAGTCAACCAGATTGCTATGGGTCTAGAGTCACATATAGGCCAGACAAAGTCAGGATGGAAGATTTCCTTCTCTGGAGAACATTAGTGAACCAGATGTGGGTTCTACAATAATTGACAAAAGTAAAATAGTCACCACTAGATTAAAAAAAACCAAAATAACTGCAGATGCTGTAAATCAGAAAGCAGTTCTGCAGGAGGGTCACTGGACCCGAAACGTTAACTCTGATTTCTCTCCATAGATGTTGCCAGACCTGCTGAGTTTTTCCAGCAATTTTATTTTTTTGTTACCGTTTTCCTTTTCCCCACTATCTATGGGATTCAAACCCATATCTTGTAGGATATTGGCCTGGGTTATTAGTTGAATAACATTACCACTGCATCAATTCAGGCAGCAAGTCCAAATCTGGGTGGATTCTCTCAACTGGTGATAAAGGGTGGCAATTGGAGCTCTTCCCAGTATCAAAAACAGAAACTCTCCACATCATTTGTGGAGAGAGAAACAGAATTAACATTTCAGGTCCAGTGATCTTTCCTTCTCTCCAGTGTCCTGGCCAATATTTATCCCCAAACCAACAACACTAAAACAGTCTATCTGCTCATTATAAAACCCATGAACTTTCTGACTCAGGTTAAACCAGGATTGAAAGGCAAATAATGCAATACATCAGCTCAGGCAAACCCGAGAACTGCAGAGCAGTTAAACCTGACAATAGTCATTGGAAAATGCTAGATTCTATTACTAAAGTTCATGGTAATAGGGCACTGAGAAAATAATAACTAAGAGTCAGTCTGGAAGACAACAATGGTTGACAAATCTATTTGAACTCTTTATTGAAATGTAAGTAGCAAGGGGCATAAAGGGAGTCTCGTGGATAAGGCATGTTTGAATTTTCAAAAGGCACAGTGGCTCAGTGATTAGCATTGCTACTTCACAGTACCACGGATTCAGTCCCAACCTCAGGTTTCTGTCTGTGTGGAGTTTGCATATTCTCCCTGTGTCTGCATAGGTTTCTGCTGGGTGCTCCAGTTTCCTCCCACAGTCCAAAGGTGTGCCAATTAGATGGATTTGCCATGCTAAATTGCTCATGGCGTTCAGGGATGTGTAGGTTAGGTGCATTAACCATGGGAAACGCAGCTTTATGGGAATTCGCATGGGTGGCATGTTCTTTGGAAGGTCGGTGTGGACTTGTTGGGCCAAATGGCCTGTTTCCACACTGTGGGGATTCTACGATTTGAGAAGGTGCCACGTGAACAGTTGTGTGAGGCTGGGGCATGTGGATTGGGAAGTCAATAATATCATGAATGGAGGCCTGGGTAATAAATGGGTAGGTCATTTTCAAGTTTCTAGGCTATGATGTGTGAGGTGCTGTTTTAGAGAAGAATCCTTACAATGCAGATTGAGGCCATTCAGCCCATTGAGTCTGCACTGACCCTGCTGAAGAGCATTTGAGCCTGACATACTCCTCCTGCATTTCCCATGACTAACCCACCTTGCCTGTACATCCCTGGGCAATTTCCCACAGTCAATCCACGTAACCTGCATATCTTTGCACTGTGGGAGGAAACCCATGCAGACACGGGGAGAAATGCAAACTCCATATAGACAGTCACCACAGGAGAGTGGACCTAAAGCCAAAGATCAGGCATGGTTGTATTCACAGAATCACAGAACTGGAATTAAGATGCGGATCAGATGATTTCACTTACTGGCATTAGAACAGGTTCATGGGGCAAATTGGCCTTTACCCGTTTCTGAGAAGGAGGATTGGGAGTGGATTCAGGGGTTAGGAGGGAAAAATGAAAAGCACTCAAAAGGATGGACAATGGTTACAGGTCCAGCAGCAACACTGACACTCATAGTTATAACCATAAAATAGAGACGGATGCTCAGGTGCAGAGAAAGAATCAATGAATGATTTTCATGAGTCAACAAGCCTTATTTGATGCAAATGAAGCTGAGAATGTTTGTGGGTAAATCATGTTCTGGAGGCAGTGGAAAATAATTGGGGTTATTTTTAACTTGGGAAGTGGATATGAAGTGAGGGCAACAATTCATGGCTCTGTAAACAAAATCAGCTTCAACTTTCACCAACTCAGTACCAGAGCCTGTGATGATGGAGAGATTGGTACAGGATTCAGTTCATGGGGCACTGGCTACAGTACTCGGGTGGAAGGGAACTGTTGTGTAGGGATGGGCTTCACTTGAACTGTGCTGGGACCGAAGTCATGGCAAATTGAGTAACCAGGTCGAGTGGGAGGGCTTTAAACTAACTGCTGGGGAGGGGGTGGGGGCAAGAGAGGAATGTCAGTTTGGGAGAGGGGAAATAAAAGCATATGGCAGCATTACAGTCCAGCAATTTGGATAATGACACCCAGAGTGGGATAGAGTTTACAAAAACAGAAAAGCACCAGTAAATAGGGACAAAGACAGATGAAATGATTAAAAGGCAAAAGTAACGGCTCTTAGTTCCTTAGAAATAATACGGCACAGAAAGAGGCCATTTGGTCAAACCTGCTAACCCAGCTGCCCTTTCTAATCCCGCCTACCTGCATATGGCACATAACCCTGCAGTTTACAACACTTAAGGCACTTTTTAAAAGAGTTTAGAGTCTCTGCCTCCATCACCAACTCAGGCAGCGAATTCCAAACTCCCACCATCCCCTGCATTAAAAAATATTTTCCTCTCATCCCCTCTAGTCCTGCCACGTCTCTTGAATCAATGACCCCTGAGTTTTGAACTCTCTGCCAAGAGAAATAGGTTCCTTCTGTCTACTCTATCTCCACCCCTCACAGTTTTGTATCCCTCTATCATGTCACCCCGAGCCTTCCCTGTTCTGGGGAAAAGAGCCCCAACCTCTCCAATCTCTGCTCAGAGGTTTTCCCTCTTAACCCCTGAATCCACTCCCAATCCTCCTTCACAGAAACAGGTGAAGGCCATTCTGCCCCATCAACCTGTTCTAATGCCAGTAAGTGACAATATTCTAATAAATCTTCTCTGCTCTCTCCCCAGAGCAAATACACCTTTCTTGTAATGTGGTGACCAAAAATGCTTGCTATATTCCAGTTGTGGCCTCTTTGTTTGAATGCATGCATACTTGGAACAAAATTAATAAATTAACAGCAAAAGTATGTGAGCTTACAACTATTACTGGTTTCCAGGAGATCAATGCTAAAAATAAAATATTCAGGGGTGTGTAACTTTACGAAAGGATGGACAGGGAAGAAAGGATAGTGGAACAGTGTCATTGGTATGGGATGGAGCAAGAGCAAAAGCAAGAAATGGTCTTTGATCAGAATTCATAGAATGAAGGGAAGAAGAGTCTGTCAGGCATAATCTATAGGATCCCTTACAGTAACTATAAATTGGGACAGAGATTTGATCAGGAGACAGTGAGGGCAGCCAATGAAGTTAGTCTAATAATCATGGGTAGCTTTAATTTTCATGTGGATCGAGATACCCAGGCTGGCAGAGGTAATCATGGAGAAGAATTTATAATATATTCCAGACAGTTGCATGGAACAATATGATGGATAAGGCTATTTTGGAAACAAAAACAGAAATTGCTGGAAAAGCTCAGCAGGTCTGGCAGCATCTGTGGAGAGAAATCAGAGTTAACGTTTCATTTCAAGTGAACCTTCCTAAGAACCTCAACCCGAAATGTTAACTCTGATTTCTTTCCACAGATGCTGCCAGACCTGTTGAGCTTTTCCAGCAATTAGAGTCATAGAGTCATAGAGATGTACAGCATGGAAACAGACCCTTCAGTCCAACCCGTCCATGCCGACCAGATATCCCAACCCAATCTCGCCCCACCTGCCAGCACCTGGCCCATATCCCTCCAAACCCTTCCTATTCACGTACCCATCCAAATGCCTTTTAAATGTTACAATTGTACCAGCCTCCACCACATCCTCTGGTAACTCATTCCATACACGTACCACCTTCTGTATGAAGAAGTTACCCCATACGTCTCTTTTATTTCTTTCCCCTCTCACCCTAAACCTATGCCCTCTAGTTCTGGACTGTCTGCAGCATCTGCAGTTCTTTTGGGTTTTTATCAGGCTATTTTGGATCCAGTGATGTGTAATGAGGCAGGTTTACTAAAGGATCTCAGAGTAAAAGATCGCTTTGGAAACAGTGACCATAACACAGTAGAATTTAGCATTCAGTTTGAGAGGGAAAAACACAAGTTGGAAACAACTGCACTAAACCTAATGGGAATTACAAATATATGAGGGTAGAGCTGGCTGGAGTGGATTTGGAAAGGGGTTTAGCAGCAAAAGTGTTTGAGGAACATTTAAGTAAGTAGATCATGGCTTAAAGTAAATAAAAATCCCAGTGAGAAAGAAGGAATCTGGGAAGGAGATATACCAACCTTGGTTAACTTGGTAAGTTAAGGATAACATCAACTTGAAAGGAAAAGCATACAGTATGGCAAAAAAATAGTGGTAGAACAAAGGATTGGGAAAATTATGTATGTAGGTTAGCTCGCTGAGCTTGAAGGTTTCAAGGTTTTCTGAGGTTTTGTCACCATGACTAGGTAACACCATCAGTGAGGGTCTCCAGTGAAGTGCTGGTGGTATGTCCCATCTCTCTATTTATAGGCCTTGGTTTCTTAAGGTGGGAATTAAGGTTGGTAAAATTTTTAAAACCTTTAAAATACAACAAAATAAAACAAAGTTGGGGACGATAAACTTTGAGGGTAAACTTGTCAGTAATGTCAAGGCAGATCGCAAGAGTTTCTTTAAGTATTTGAAGAAAAAGGAGGCCACTCAGAAAATGAAGCTGGGGAAGTGACCATGCAAAACCAAGAAAAAGCGGAGGAGTTGCATTATTACTGTATATCAGTCTTTACTATAAAAGACAGCAAATAGCACTCCAAATAGTCGAATGGCAAAAGGAGGAGAAGAAGTAAATACAATAATTATCACTAGAGCAACAGTGCCAGGAGGCTAAAGATCAATAGATCCCTTTTGATCTGTTGGGATCCATCCTCGAATATTAAAGATGCATTCATAGTAACCTTCCAATACCCCTTCGATTTTGGAAAAATCCCAGAGTTGGAAACTGGCAATGTAGCACTCTTAATTCCAAAGTGAAGGAGACAAAAATGGTTGGCCAGTTAGTAAAATGTCAGTTACTGGGAAAGTCATAGAATCCCTACAGTGTGGAAGCTGGCCATTCACCCCATCGAGTCCACGCTAACCCTCCGAAGAGCATCCCACTCAGACCAACCCCCTACCATATTCACGTGACCCTACATTTCCCGTGGCTAATCCACCTAGTCTGCACATCCCTGGAAACTATGGGGCAATTTAACATGGTCAATCAACCCTAAGCTGCACATCTTTGGACTGTGGGAGGAAACCGGAGCACCCAGAGGAAACCCATACGCACACAGGGCCACAATTAGTTATTATATATCAATTAATGAGATGGATGGGGTAAGTGAATGTACAGCCACCAAGTTTGAGGATGACACAAAAATAAACGAGAAGGAAGTGGTGAGGATGACCCAATGAATCTGCAGAGAAAGAAGAGGTGAAGTGAGTGGGCATAACCTGATGAGGGAAATGTGTTATCATGCACCCTGCCAGGAAGAGTAGAGCAGCTGAATATTATTTAAATAGAGAAAGACAGCAGAACAGAGGGAGTCCTTGTGCACAAATCACAAAAAGCTAACATCCAGGTAACAGAGACGACAAATGGAATGCTGTCTTTTCTTTCAAAGAGAACAGAGTATAAAAATAGGGAGGTCTAGCTAAATCTATACAAGGCACTAGACAGACCAGAGATGAATATGTGAACAGTGTTGGGTCAGTTGTTGAAGGAAAGGGATACTAGCATTGGAGGAAGTCCACAGGAGGTTCATTTGGCTGATTCTGGGTCTGGAGGGACTGTCTAATGAAGAGAGGTTGAGTAGGTTGGGCCTTCACTCATTGGAATATAGAAGACTTAAAGGATAACTTATTGAAACATAAAAGAGCAATATGGTTGACTTTTAACTGACCTTTGGAATTAGAGATGGGAAATACATTCTGGCATAGCCAGAGATATCCACGTATCGTGATGAATCAATATAAATTCTTAAGAGACTTGACAGGGTAGATGTGAAAGGTTATTTCTGCTTGCGGGGGCATCTAGGACCAGAGGATATCATCCCAGAATAAAAGCTTGCTGATTTAGGATCGAGATGAGCAGGGAGATGAGGAGGGCGGTTTTCTCCCAGAGGGGACTGAATCTGTGGAATTCCTTACTGCAGAGGGCTGTCAAGACTGGATCATTCAGCGTACCCAAAGCTGAGTTAGATTTTTAATCAGTAAGGGATCAGGAGTTGTGGGAAAAAGCAGGAGAGTGGAGCAGAGGATTATGAGTGAAGCCATAATTTCATTGAATGGCGAGCAGATTATCAAGGGCTGAATGGCCTATTTCTGCTTCTATGTTTAATGGTCTAACGTTGACAGTTATCTATAAATCTCATGGAAGTCAGAGTTAGGAACCAGAACCAGTCCTTTCAAGCCTGCTCTACCATTCAATAAGATCATGATTGATCTTCCATTACTCCTTCACCTTGGTGAAAAGTCCCATTCTCTCTACTTACCATGGGTTCTAAAACTCAATCTTCCTCAATTTGTTGCACGTGGCCAGCATTTAATGGCCATCCATAATTGCCCTGGAGAAGGGGCGGTGAATTACCTGTTTGAACCTATGCAGTCCATGTGCTCTGCACAGTCACAGTGGGCTATACCTCCAGCAAGGTATTTGTATCTGATAAGGTAATGTTTACGTTACCTCCTTTAACATAAGAACTATACACAGGTAACATGGTACTGAAATATACATAAAATTTACTGTATATATATTTCAAATTAGTTTATATAAAATCTACCCACTAGAGTTTAGAAGAATAACAGGGGATCTCATAGAAACGTATTAGATTCTTAAGGGTAAATGCTGTGAGGAAGGTTCCACTCATGGGATAGTCTAGGACCAAAAGGTGCAGTCTCATAATTAAGGAACATCAATTTAGAGTCATACAGTCCTACAGCACAGAGACAGACCCTTTGCCGACCAAAATGTCCATCCACTCTAACCTCATTTCCCTGCACTTGGCTCATAACCTTCCAATCATTTCCCATCCATGTATTTGTCCAAATGCCTTTTAAATGTTTATAAGTTCTGATGGCGACTCATTCCATATGCGTACCGTTCCCTATGTAAAAACGTTGCCCCTCAGGTTCCCTTTTATTCGTTCCCCTCTAACCTTAAACTGATGCCCTCTAGTCCTCAATTCCCCAACCCTGGGGAAAACACTGAAATGAGGAAAAATGTCTTCTCTCAGAGTGTTGTGAGTCTTTGGAACTCCTTCCCTCAGAGAGCTGTGGGGGCGGAATCCTTATGTATATTTAAGGCTGAGAGAGATGGATTTGGATCAGTCTGGGAATCGACGGTTACAGGATAAAGCAAGGAAAGTGGATGTGAGAATTGTCTGATTAGCCTTGATCCAACTGAAAGACTGAAAGGGCTGAATGGCCTGCTTCTGTTCCCATTTTGTATAGTCTTGTGGAAGGATTCAATAGATCTTTATTATGGCTTCAGTTATACACCTATGTTACAGACGCATACACTTTAGTACCTGGGTCAGTGTTACTTTGTTCAGTTCCAAACAGTAGCACATTTCTATAACATACCATGCTTCAGGAATTCCCTGTTTAGATGGAGTCTGAGAAATTGATATGATATAATGATGGGAGCATGAGCATGTGTCTCAAAGGTATATAGCATTCTAGCTGCGAGACAGAGCACAACATGATGTTAGTATAGCCACGCAGTGCTATTAGATAGGATGATAAGGTACAAGACAGCCATAATAGAACAGACTCAAGGGGCTGAATGGTCTCCTCCTGCTTCAAAACATACATTAGAAATGTTGATACATGTTGCTTTTAAGTTGTTGTCATCTTAAGAATGAGGAGGAAATTGAAGCCATCAACAGCAATGATATGAGGAACAGGAAGAAGGTATGACAGTTCTTATATAAAATAATAATTTCTTTCAGTGCAGTATTTATAGATGGGAAGGCAGGAGGTGGGAGGTATGGGGAGGGAGAAACTTGCTTTTCGAGTTGGAATGATAAGCGTTCAGGTCTTTCCAGTGGCTTGTTGGAATTTTTAAGCTATCACTTGAGACACTTCCACAATCCTGTCAAAGCAGAGCAATGACAACACAGAAAGTCTCTCTCACAATCACCTGAACCTTTTGTTCACCACTCAGAACACATTCAGTGAAGGATCTCAGAGTGAGCTCGATTGTTGAGTTAAAGGGTAGTGGAGTTGAAAAATGTGGTGCTGGAAAAACACAGCAGGCCAGGCAGCATCCGAGGAGCAGGAGAATTGATGTTTTGGGCATAAGCCCTTCTTCAAAGGGCAGTGGAACAGAGTTGTCACTTTTGAAGGATCAATTAGAGCGTGGCACCTGATTGACAATGCCTGAAGCCTAATTGTGGCTTCTGGCAGTACGTGTAACTCAAATGTCCACATCACTTGATGATGGGGCGTAATATTTCTATGCACTTCGTAAAGAACCGAAAACTTAGCAACGCACTCTTTCATATCCAATGACTGTAGGTAACCAAAGGGTTCCCCACCAGAGCTGCTGAGGAAGTTTGCATTAATGTGGAATCTCCAAACCTTTTTGGAAAGCTTCTCTACTGTTCTTCCTTGGAGTGTTGTTAGTACACAGTTTCAGGCAAAGAAGAGCTTCTTTTCTTGAAAGTCAATTGCAGGATGTGAGCTTCACTGGCAAAGGCAAAGATTAGTGTCCATCCCTCCTTGCTCTTAAGAAGCCTCCTCGAATGATTGCTATCATAGAATCCCCACAGTGTGGATACAGACCATTCAATCCATTGAGTTGATGCCGTCCCTCCAAAAATCCCACCCGCTGCACCCTATCCCTGTAACCCTACATTTCCCATGGATAATCCACCTAACCTGTACATCTTTAGACAGTGGGAGGAAATCAGAGCGCTCGGAGGAAACCCACACAGATACAGGGAGAGCGTGTAAATTCCACACCCCTGCACTGTATAGGGATGCCCACAATAGGGAGGGAGTTCCAAGATTTTGACCCGGCGACACTGAAGGAATGGCAACATAATTCCAAGATAGGATGGTGTGTGGCTTGGAGGGAAACTTGCAATGTTCCCTGCAGGACAATAAAAATTGAAGTGGTGAACAGATTTAGTCGAGATGTTTAAAGTTGTGAGGAAATGAGAAGAAGCTGTTTTCTTTGGCAACAACATCAATGACTGGACAGTACAGCTTTAGGATAATTGGCAAAAAATCGAAGAGAATGAGAAGAAATGTTTACACAGTGGTTGTTATAATCTGGACTGCACCGCTTGAAAGGTCAATGAAAGTATATCTAATCGTAATAATTTTAAAAAGACAATAGGATAAATACTCAATGCAATAAAAAACTGGGCTATGGACAAAAAGCAAGGGAGCAGGACTAATCAGATAGCTGCTCCAAAGAGCTGACACAGGAATACTGCACTGAATGGCCTCTTGCTGTGCTGTAAGATTTCCAAAGACTATTGTGCCACCAAATAGGCGCACAATGATTTACTTCCCAATGCACCCAGAATATTCTGCAGGGTGAAAGCTGCTGAAAGTCATTGTTTAATGAGAGCCAGTTGCCAGATTTTGTAATGTAGCATGTGTCAGGAAGAATTGGTGAGAATGTGTTTCATGAGCTGTAATTCTTGCCAAGTGCTCCTACTGCCATCACATATAATGAGTGCAGTGGAGACAGAGTGGCACTAAAGGAAAATTAATGACTTCCGAAAGACAAGCAGAATGGGGTGGAACCACTAGGGTTGGATTTTGGAATCCTCTCAATGATACAGTGTGACAAAATTATCATTCAGGCCACAGGTTTGACCAGTTTCAGCCCCCCTGTTGTTTCCCCATAGCCCTGTATATGTTTTCCCTTCAAATAGCTCTCCAGTTTTCGCTGTTAAATTACCCTGAGGGAGAAATGGTGACTCAGTTCACCGGAGGACTGACCTGTTGTGCATTAAGTTTAGAAGGGTGGTTGGTTTTATGGAGTCTTTGAGAGTGGGATATTTGGCATGGAGGGGGTCAGGGTGGGGGTCCACAATGAGGCAGGATGCCAAATCGTGAATTTCCAATGGTGTGTTGTGAGATGTTTGTGGTGTGTTTGCCCTCACTGTCGCCCTGTGGCAGAATACCATATGTGATAAGTTTGCATGCCATGAGTACTCATATGTGTAAAAATTCCTTTGAAGAAAGTCCACCTTTAAGTCAATAATGCACGCAAGAAGCCTGTGGCACTGGTGCATAGTGCTTCCAAATAAACCTGTTGGATATAACCTGGTGATTTTTAACTTTGTCCACTCCAATCCAACACCAGCACCTCCACATCATGTTTGTCGAAAGGCAGTGAGTATCAGTCAGCTTTACCAGTCCATCAGGATTCCTGATGAACAGCTTTTGCCCGAAACGTCGATTCTCCTGCTCCTCAGATGCTGCCCGACCTGCTGTGCTTTTCCAGCACTACACTCTCGACTCTGATCTCCAGCATCTGCAGTCCTCACTTTCGACCAGTCGGCTTTACACCATTGTGTCTGAGGGAGAGGTTTTCTTTGGTTAACTCTAATGGGGGGGGGGGGCATGGGGGTGGTGGGAAAATGGCAGCTTCCATGGAGGACTGACATGAGGGAGTCAGTGGTGATGGGAGGACATGGAGTGGGGCAGGGGATGGAGGAGTGAACTGGGAAGGGTTTGGCTCCCTGAAGGTGTGGGCAGCACAACAAGTCAAGGTGAGAAAATGAGGGCCATCAATGTCAGTGTGAGTGCTGCCCGCACCAGCGCCAATCTCAGGGTGATGGCTGCCAGAGTCCATACAGAACTTTGCATTCACCACAGCAGAGCGTGACCTCAGACAATGCCCTCAACAATCCTTAGGGAGTGGGGGAGGTGGTCAGCTGAGCCAGCAGGTTCAGACCAATCCCACAGAGTGGAGGCTACAACACTGGACACTGACATCAATGTGGTGGTTCTGTTCGCCGAGCTGGAAATTTGTGTTCCAAACGTTTCGTCCCCTGTCTAGGTGACATCCTCAGTGATTGGGAGCCTCTGGTGAAGCGCTTCTGTGATGTTTCCTCCGGCATTTATAGTGGTTTGTATCTGCCGCTTCCGGTTGTCAGTTCCAGCTGTCCGCTGCAGTAGCCGGTATATTGGGTCCAGGTCGATGTGTTTGTTGATAGAATCTGCAACACAAATTCCCAGCTCGGCAAACAGAATCACAACAACGAGCACCCGAGCTACAAATCCTCTCACAAACTTTGAACTGACATTAATGTTCAGTAAAGAGCTGTATAGGAAATGATCCTAATTATCCCATAACCATCAATGTGTGCCAACAATGAGATGGACCCGTATATATAGCTCTCTGACTAAGCCGTTCTCAACAAATAACAGTGACGTCCAAAGGAATAATGTGAAATCAGTGTAATATGAAATATTTCCAAGTAGAAATTTAAATGTGAAAAGCATCAATGTTGTGCTCTCAATGTGTCTTTAATTCATGGCAATGGAGTGGTGCAGGGAACATCTTGCAGCGATGAGGAACACATCCCTTTTTGTCCAGGAAGCTCTTTATAACTCGGCACTACCCGCTGCTTTGCCAGCTTTTGTTTATATTTATTCACTTGTGGGACTTGGCATCACTGGCTGGGCCAGCATTTATTGCCCATCCCTAGTTGCCTGTAAGAAGGTTGGGGTAGGCTCCCTACTTGAACCGCTGCAGTTCACCTGTCGTGGGTTGAAGTCTGAAGGTGGCTTAGCCACTGAAAAGCCTCCCAGCCAATGGGATCACTGGTGTTTACCCTGCACATTGCCACTGCAATCGGTTTGATTGTAATCAGGTGGGAATCGACAAAGAGCGCAGGAGGGGAGTTGGCTCACTCCCTCTGGTTACACTTTCAGAAATGGCATGATGTCGTCAAAACTCTCCCCCTCACCACCGCCTACCAAACATCGTCAAGATTAGAAACGCTGTCCAATTTTATCATGCAAACCAGGGAAAGTGAGTTGCGTTGAAGGCGAATGCAAACCAAGCAACCTCCTTCATTGTGTACATTGTGTCATCATGATCAGGTTCGTGGACGCTCCTTTGTTCTCAACCTCTTCGGTTGGCCAGTGTGGAAATTTGGCATGATCGTTAACATGCAGCTAATCCTCAGTAGGATGCATTTAACTAGTTCACCAGAAACAAAAATGAGCCAGTTACAAGGTTTTCTTGTAAGGATGTAAGGATTTTTATGACTTGCTAACCCTAGGGTAAATAATAAAGATGTGACATAAAACAAACACGCGTACAAAGTTAAAATGGGGCTGGTGTCTAGTGTAAAATGTAAGGTAAGGTAACGCAGTTTAATTTCCAGACCGCATTGTTGAGATGTTAAATTTTAACCTGAGACTATGGTCCATTGAGAATGTCATAGATCAAAGGAAACCACTTCACATTGTTCATATACTTCTCCAATTGACTTTATTTCTGGGCTTTGACCTTCCTATGAAAACAAAGAGAGAAAGAGAACATTACTCCAATTTATCCCACCAGGTCTACCAAAGCAGTTGTTTAAAGACCAACTGATCTTTGTATTTCCACATTTGGTTTCATACTGTCCTAGCTGGGTAATGGTAGGTGATGCTTTCCATCTCTAACATGCGAACTTCTTACACATGTGTAAATCAAACAGCAGATATAGATCCAGCTGAAAGCTTCAGTCTCTTTTGATAATTTTAGTCCAGACTGCTTCATGTTTATTCATAAAGGTTGGCTCACCCTGTGGTCAAGTGATTACCATGGCCATTTCCAAGTCAGTTGTATTCCTTTTTGAAGCCATTTCAGTCTCCAGCATTAAAATTAGATGACAGAATTCAAAAATCAATGGTGCATGTTTTGCCACTACTGTGACAGTGTGTCCTATGATGTAGTACGCTGTTAATGGCAAGATCAGCTGTCCTTGCACAAGATTAATGGTTGAACCAAGTCAATTCTAGCTCGGTATAACTCAAGGTTTATCCTGCTCACTCCTTATCCAGTCTCCTCATAGTGAGGGAAAGTGAAGAGACAAAGACTCTTTTTCTTACTGGTGCATATTTCTGACACACTTCTGATCATTTAAACTGCACTAATAAGAACCAGTTTTATAATTTAAGTTAAATCCATCTCTGACCTTCAGCAACCCTTAAAGGGTCAGACCACTTTAGCTCCAAAACAGTACAATGGTGGCCCATTCACCCAAACCCCCTCTGTACCACACCATGTAGAAGCAGCTAATCATTTCCTTTCTCTAAGCTATCTAAAATTATAACACCTTGCTGGGAACAGCATGTGTGTGTTTGTGAGTGAGTGAGAGTGAGAGAGAGAGAGAGATCTGTTGTGTGATCTACTATTGATCAAATTATCCTTTTTTTTGGCAGATCATCAGAAACTGGAGAGAGAAGCTCGGATTTGCCGATCCCTTAAACACCCAAACATCGGTAAGAGACAACAGCAAAAATAATAAGCTTTAGAAAGAAGATTAGAGGAGCTGAGGTACTTAACAAGCAAATGGACAAAGTGGAAACAGTTTGTGGCCATTTAGCCTGTCCAGCCTGTTCACTATTCGCTGAGATCATGGCTAATTTATGATACTGTCTACCTCTCTCTGTACGCTCAGTTAGTGGGTGTCTCTCATTCTCGGGTTTAAAGTTTCCCAGCTGTTGTATGTCACAGCAATGCAGAGATAAGACGAGTTTCTTAGTGTGTAACAAGTTTCTAACTTGTGAGCACTCCGTGTTTGGATGAGTGGGCAGTCAGAGGGCCACTTTGTGGGCCAGCTCCTGGGTTAGGCCGTTGAGGGGTCCAGGCAGTGGCTGTGGAGGGGGTTCATGTTGCCCAATTGTCCGCTTCCTATTGTGGTTACGCCCTCACTCAGGTGTCCACTGAGAGGGAGCATGCAGTGTCCGCTGGCACAGTGGAGACACTTAAGAGACTAGTGGGCACAGCAGGAGCTGAGTGCATCATCACCCTGACAATGTGTTTTAAGTTGATATGTTTTTGTTCGATAAGGCTCTGTTAACCTTTGTTGCTTCTGTTACTGTGCCCCACCAACACTTATTTAAAGTTTTTTATTTTTAGCTTATTTGCAATAGTTGTATATCTCTGCAATCACAAAATGTCTGCACTCATGCTTATCCCAGCTTCTTAGCTCTGAGTCCTCACCCAGGCTTGAATAGTCAAGCGCAGTGAACAAGATCAGTTGCCTGGACCCCTGCAACCACAGATTGCGGTGGTTCATGGACTCCCAGCCCAACTGCTTGTTCTGTGGTGCTGTGGAGTCTGTGGACCATGTGTATATTGGGTGTGGGTGCTTGCATTCCCTTTTTGATTTTCTCAAAAATCTCCTCCTCTGCTTTTGGATGCACTTCAGTCCCACGCTCCTGATCTTCGGGCACCCAGTACGGAGGAGGGAGGGCAGATCTGAAGACCTCCTTGTGGGTCTGCTCCTGGGCCTGGCCAAACTGGCCATAAACAGGTCCAGGCAGTGGGCCGTGGAGGGGGTCGTTAGGGCTGGCTGCCTGCCCCTCTTCCGCGGTTACGTTAGAGCCCGGGTGTCCTTGGAGAAGGAGCACGCGGTGTCCACCCTGGAGTTGTTCAGGGAGAGGTGGGCGCCGCAGGGAGTGGAATGCACTATTTCCCCCTCCAACTCTATTTTGATTTAGTCCCTGCCCTCCCCTTCACTGTTTGATCACACAGCATTGCCCTTTGACGTGAAGGGCACTGCTTGTCATTGGCCACCCGGGTGTTTTCCTATCTTCCTGGTGGTGGCAATTGAATAAAGATTCGTGCACTTTGTGTCCCTCACTGTGTATCACACCTGCACATACACACCATGAGTGCTGGGGTAAAATAAGCCCTATCGCAGTTAGGCGGTAGTGTGGAGGTTAAAAAAAAACAGGAGAGTTAGAATCTCCTCAATTCGGTGACAGACTCTGTGCTGGTTAGCCACAGCTGGTATATTGCATAAATATAAATAAAGGGTGACTTGGTGACGAGATAACAGCCTCTGGGCAGTTATTTCTGGAACCCATCCCTAAAAATTGAAATTGTCTCTTGCTGGTCGTGACCCTAACATGGCAAATACCTGAAATTTTAGAAGAGTTATTTGTGTATGATGCTCTGGCAGTTGTATTTGTATACTTTTTAATATCCTTTAATCATCCAGGCATGCATTGGTCATATGATTAACTCATTTGCCATCTCCTGCTTATGATTAGTATCCAAGCAGGAGGCTGGGAGAACAAGCCTTACTTGACTGTGTTCTTCCAACCTCCTGCCTGTCTACCTTCGATTCCATCATTTGCCCCTTTTTTGTTTCAATGCTTAGTGACTAGCATTAGGAATATTGTGAGCAATTTTGGGCCTGTATCCAAGGAAGGATATGCTGGAGGGGTCTAGAAGTGATTCTTAAGAATGCTCCCTGGGCTGAAAGGCTTGGCATATGAGGAATGGTGAAGGACTCTAGCTCTGTACTGGATGGAGTTTAGAAGGATGACATTCCTGATGAAAGGGTCTATGCCTGAAACATCTACGCTCCTGCTCCTCAGATGCTGCCTGACCTGCTGGGCTTTTCCAGCACCAGCCTTTTTGACTCTGACTCCCCAGCATCTGCAGTCCTCACTATCGCCTTGGAGTTTGAGAGGGCAGATGGGATACCTGCCTTTGTTAGTCAAAGTTAAAAATCACACAACACCAGGTTATAGTCCAACAGGTTTAATTGGAAGCACTAGCTTTCGGAGCGCCGCTCCTTCATCAAGTGGTGGTACTCCACATTCACCTGATGAAGGAGCAGCGTTCCGAAAGCTAGTGCTTCCAATTAAACCTGTTGGACTATAACCTGGTGTTATGTGATTTTTAACTTTGTACCCCCCAGTCCAACACCAGCGTCTCCAAATCACGACTTGTTATTCAAGGCATTGAATACAAGAACAAGGAAGTCATGGTAGAGCTGTGTATAATGTTAGTCTGGCCATAGCTGGGGTACTGTGTGCAGTTCTGGTCACCACATTGCAGGAAGACTGCACTAGAAAGTGACAGAAAAGATTCACAGGAAGTTTTATGGGCTGGAGCAATTCAGCTATGAAGAGAGACTAGGTAGGCTGGGATTCTTTCCCCAAGAGCAGAGAAGGCTGAGGGGGCTCCTGATTGAAGGATACAAAATAATGATAGGCATAGACAGCGTAGATAGGAAGAAACATTTCCCGTCAGTCGAGGGATCAATCACCAGAAGGTAAAGGTTTAGAAATAAGTGACCATACCATGATAGAGGTTTACTTTATGTTTGAAAGTGAGATCGTTCAATCTGTAGCAAGGGTATTATGTTTGAATAAAATAACCTATGAAAGCATGAGGCATTAATCAGCTGAGATGTGCTGGGAAAATATATACAGGACTGTATGTAGGCAATGGATAATCTTCAAAAATCTTAAATGGTTGACAGCAACTACACATTCGAGTAAAAAGTGAGGTCTGCAGATGCTGGAGATCAGAGCTGAAAATGTGTTGCTGGTTAAAGCACAGCAGGTCAGGCAGCATCCAAGGAACAGGAAATTCGACGTTTCGGGCCGGAGCCCTTCATCCTGATGCTGCCTGACCTGCTGTGCTTTAACCAGCAACACATTTTCAGCAACTACACATTCCTCAAGGTGTAAAAATCAGTCAACCATGGCTGACAAAGGAAGTTAAGGAAGTCATTTTGGGGCTATATAAGGACATTGCTTAGGCCATTTTTGGAATGCTGCATTCATTTCTGGTCTTCCTGCTATAGAAAAGATGTTGTTAAATTTGAAAGGGCTTAGGAAAGATTTACATTGATGTGGCCAGGGTTAGAGGGTTTGAGCTATAGGGAGAGGATGGATAGGCCGGGGCTATTTTCCCTGGAGCGTCAGGGGCTGAGGGGTTTATAGAGGTTTATAAAATCATGAGGGGCATAGATAGGGTGTAGAGCCAAGATCGTTTTCCTAGGGTGTGGGAATCCAAAACTAGAGGGCATGGGTCTAAGTTGAGAAAGAAAAGATGTAAAAGGGATCTGAGAGGCAACTTTTTCATGCAGAGGGTGGTACATGTATAGAATGAGCTGCCAGAGGAAGTAGCAGAGGCTGGTATAATTGCAACATTTAAAAGGCATCTAAATGGGTATATGAAGAGAGGGGCATGGGCCCAATGCTGACAAATGGATGAGATTTATTTAGCATATATGGTCGACATGGACAAATTGAGCTGCCAGTGGAAGAGGTGCAATTGCAACTTTCCAAAGGCATCCTAATGGGTATATGAATAGGAAGGGTTTGGAGGGATATGGGTCGGGTGCTGGCAGGTGGGACTACAATTGGTTGGGATATCTGGTCGACGTGGATGAGTTGGACCAAAGGGTCTGTTTCCATGCTGTACACCTCTATGACTCTAAGTGGATGAGATTTTTTTTAGGATATGCAATCAGCATGGACAAATTGGACCAAAGGGTCTGTTTCTGTGCTGTACAACTCTGTGACACCACACTGTGATTGTATAAGATTCAAAAGAAAAGGCTTGTAACATCGCCAGAAATAGTAATAACTCTGAGAATTAGGAGGTTTCTAGAAGATAGCAAAGGAAGACCAAGAAACTAATAAGGGAAGAAAGAATAGAATATGAATGCAATCTACCATAAAAACTAAAAATGTGTGTTGCACATCCAATCGCCCATGACCTGAGTGGCTTGCTGGGGCTATTTCAGAGACCTGAATAGTCAGCCACACAGCTGAGGGCCTAGAGTCACCCATAGGACAGACCATAAGACCAAAAGACATAGGAGTGGAAGTAAGGCCATTCGGCCCATCGAGTCCACCCCGCCATTCAATCATGGCTGATGGACATTTCAACTCTACTTACCAGCGTTCTCCCCGTAGCCCTTAATTCCTTGAGACAACAAGAATCTACGAGGTAAGGATGGCAGATTTTCTTTTGTAAAGGGCACTTGTGAACTATTTGGGGTGTTCGCAACAAACTAGTCATTGTGTGGTCACTATTACTAGTGCTGACTTGTTATGCCAGATTTATTTAATATGCTGAATTTAAATTTCCACCATGTGCTCTGATTTCCTCTCACAATCCAAAGTTCTGCAGGTTAGGTGGATTGGCCATTGGAAATTACCCATAGTGTTCCGGGACGCGTAGATTTCATGTGTTAGCCATGGGAAATGCAGGGATTGGATAGATGTCTGGGTGGGCTGATCTTCGGAGGGACAATGTTGACTCATTGGGCCAAATGGCTTGTTTCCACGCTGTAGGGATTCTGTGGAAATTCCCCATTCACTGTGGTAGGATGGTAGAATCTTGGGAATATCCATCCAGACTTCTCAATTCGTAATTCAGTATCGTAACAAAACTTTTGCAGCTCTCCATATTTCAAACTAGATTGCTCTGTGTAGGACTCAGCAAAGGGCTGAATGGCCTCCTTCAGTGTTGCAGAATGTGATGCTGTTCCTGGCTGGGAGATTTCCGCTGTTGTATCTGACAGCATAGAATTTTCCTGCCTGTTCAAATCATTGTAAGGAAGATTGTAGGTTATCAAGTGAACAAATAAAAAACCCAACCTATGATTCTACCATCCAAAACAACTGTGAGAGGATGTTTTGGTAAACCCATGTATAAAACTAATGTATCTAGTTTATGGGGAGATCGCCCTCAATATTGCTTTAAAGAAACTTAGAGTCAGCTTGCACACTGGGATAGAATAATACATGTGTGGTAGTGTCCCTACCTTTGAGATCTTGGTTAAAACCAACTTGCTGCAGAGGAGTTTAATAACATCTCTAAATAGGCTGATTAGGAAAATATAAGAAGTGGACAATAAGAGGGGGGTATAGTGGTAATGTCACCGGATGGGTAAGGGGAATTAGGGAGGGACAAATAATGCTGGAATAACTCATGAAAGAAAAATATCTTGAGGTCCAGCATTAGGGATGCAGGTTCAAATCCTATCATAACAGTAAGAAATTTGAATTAAATTCATAAATCTCAAAGTAGAAGCTAGCCTCAGTTGTGATGGCGATTAACCTATCGTTGTTTGCCTTAAAGGGCCATCTAGTTCATTCATTTTCTTGTGTTGAAGGAAGTCTACCATCCTTATCCAGTCTGGCCTATTGGTCACCCCTGGCCCACTGTGGACAGCCCATTGAAGTGGCCGCAGCATGCCCCTCAGTTTAAGGGTAATCGCCAGCAATTCCCACGTCTCTTGAAAGAAGAAAGGGAACATATGAGGCCTGTTGTCAGTACCTTCCAAACCTGCAACCTCCAGGCGAGGTGAACGCCTCACGGTGTTATCACTGGGCTGTTAATCCAGAGATCCAGGTAATGGTCTGGGGATCCAGGCAAGAACTGAACAATGGTGGATAAATATCTGGGATTAAGAGTCTAATGATGGCAATGAATCCATTGTCAATTATCGGAAAAACCCATTTTGTTCACTCATGTTTTTTTAGGGAGAAAAACTACCGCCCACAGCAATGTGGTTGACTCTCAACTGCCCTCTGGGCAAATTAGGGATGGACAATAAATGCATGCCCAACCAGTGACACCCTCACCTGTTGATGAATAAATTAACCCCCCCACCACCCCACACCTAGAACAACAAGTGCATAGGAATGCTGCCCTTGATAAGGCCCTCTCATAGTTAGTTATCCTCCTGACTTGGAACTGTATCACCATTTCTTCGCTATTGCTGGGTGAAAACCCAGAACTACGACCCTATTAACACCGTGCACAAACAGAGGTAATATTAACCACTGAAGGCAGCTCACCACCGCCTACTCGAAGGCAGCTGCAACAAAAATCAATTTCCGGGCAATGTTGTCTCGTATTAATTCACAGGATGTGACATTGCTGTCAAGGTCAGCATTTATTGCCTCGAATTGCCCATGTTATCATTAAGAGCCAACCACATTGGTGTGGATATGGAGTCACATGTAGGCCAGACCAGGGAAGGCTCGCAGTTCTTTATCCCAAAGGACACGAGTGAGCCAGGTGGAGGTTTCTGCACAGTTGACAACAATTTCATGATCATCGTTAGATCATTACCCAAATGCTTCAGGAATTATGTAATATATGTGGAAATATATTATGTTCCAGTAAGCCCAGGCCTCTGGATGAATTTATTTATTTTTTAGTGGGATATAGGTGTCTCTGGCTGGGTCAGCATTTATTGCCTGTTCCTAGCTGCCCCTTGAGAAGGTGGTGGTGAGCTGCCTTCTTGAACCTCTGAAGTCCACCTGCTGTGGGTTGACCCACAATGCCATTAGGGAGGCAATTCCAGGATCTTGATCCAGCAACATTGAAGGAATGGCTGATATATTTCTAAGGCAGAATGGTGAATGGCTTGGAGGGGAACTTGAAGGTGGTGGTGTTTCCATGTACCTGCTGTCCTTACCTTCTAGATGGAAGTGGTCATGGGTTTGGAAGGTGCTGTCTGAATATCCAGCTATACCTGTCTCTTTGTTGGCTATGTAGAATAATTGATCTTCCGTAATTACACCGGCACCACTCCCCACCTCTTCCTCCGCTACATTGATGACTGCATTGGCGCCACCTCGTGTTCATCAACTTCACCAACACATCCACCCTGACCTTAAATTTACCTGGACCATCTCTGACACCTCCCTCCCCTTCCTGGACCTCTCCATCTCCATTAATGATGACCAACTTGACACTGACATTTTTTACAAACACACTGACTCCCACAGCTACCTGGATTACACCTCTTCCCACCCTACCTCTTGCAAAAATGCCATCCCATATTCCAAATTCCTCCACCTCCGCTGTATCTGCTCCCAGGAGGACCAGTTCCACCACAGAACACACCAGATGGCCTCCTTCTTTAGAGACCGCAATTTCCTTCCCACATGGTTAAAGATGCCCTCCAACGCATCTTGTCCACATCCCACACCTCCGCACACATACCCCACCCCTCCAACCGTAACAAGGACAGAACACCCCTGGTGCTCACCTTCCACCCTACCAACCTTCGCATAAACCAAATCATCTGCCAACATTTCCACCACCTCTAAAAAGACCCCACCACCAGGAATATATTTCCCTCCCCACCCCTTTCCGCCTTCCGCAAAGACCATTCCCTCCGTGACTACCTGGTCAGGTCCATGCCCCCTTACAACCCACTCTCCCATCCTGGCACCTTCCCCTGCCACCGCAGGAACTGCAAAACCTGCGCCCACACCACCTCCCTCACCTCCATCCAAGGCCCTAAAGGAGCCTTCCACATCTATCAAAGTTTTATCTGCACATCCACTAATATCATTTATTGCATCTGTTGCTCCCGATGCAGTCTCCTCTACATTGGGGAGACTGGACACCTCCGAGCAGAGCGCTTTAGGGAACATCTCCGGGACACCCGCACCAATCAACCACACCGCCCTGTGGCCCAAATTTTCAACTCCCCCTCCCACTCTGCCGAGGCCATGGAGGTCCTGGGCCTCCTTCACCACCACACCCTCACCACCAGACGCCTGGAGGAAGAACGCCTCATCTTCCACCTCGGAACACTTCAACCCCAGGGCATCAATGTGGACTTCAACAGTTTCCTCATTTCCCCTTCCCCCACCTCACCCTAGTTCCAAACTTCCAGCTCAGCACTGTCCCCATGACTTGTCCTACCTACCTTCTTTTCCACCTATCCACTCCACCCTCTCCTCCCTGACCTATCACCTTCATCCCCTCCCTCACTCACCTATTGTACTCTATGCTATTTTCTCCCCACCCCCACCCTCCTCAGCTTATCTCTCCACTCTTCAGGCTCACTGCATTTATTCCTGATGAAGAGCTTTTGCCCGAAATGTTGATTTTATTGCTCCTCGGATGCTGCCTGAACTGCTGTGCTCTTCCAGCACCACTAATCCACCCACTGAAATGGGCGAGCAAGGCATTCAGATCAAGAGCAATTAGGGATAGACATCAAATGCTGACTTTGTCCACATAGTGTGAACAAATAAGGGAAAGAACAGTTGCCAGACAGAAAAAGAAACCAATCTCATGTTCAGTCTACAGTCCTGACAGTCATCTAATGCTAATTGAGTTGTTAAGTAATCCTTCCTTCACTTGCTAGCTGTGGTCCTGTGACATGTGGGCTCAGCTCCCACTCAAAGTGCCTCTTTCAGACATGCCGTTTAAACTAAGGAGATGTTTTCTCTCTCTGGTGGGTGTTAAAGATCTCTTGGTGCTCTTCAGAGAAGAGGTGAGCTCTTCCTGGGGCCGAAATATCTACCTAAACCAATGTCACTAAAACAGACGATCTGACCATTCTCACATTGCCGTCTGTGGGATCTTGCTGTGCAGATTGACTGTGGCATTTTTGAAATTACAACAGTGACTATGCTTCAAAACTGCATCATTGGGTATCAAGAGCTTAGGAGGGCACGGCAGTTCTGAAAGTAACATAGAGTCCTAGAGTTGAATAGCACAACAGACCCTTCAGTTCAAGCAGTCTACGCCAACCAGATACCCTATATTAATCTAGACCAATTTGCCAGCATTTGTCCAATATCCCTCCAAACCCTTCCTATTCATGTACTCATCCAGATGCCTTTTAAATGTTGTAATTGTACCAGCCTCCACCACTTCCTCTGGCAGCTCATTCCATACACGCGCCAACTTCTGTGTGAAAACGTTACCGCGTAGGTCCCTTTTAAATAGTTCTCCTCTCACCCTAAACCTATGCCCTCTAGTTCTGGACTCCCCCACCCTGCGGTAAAGACCTGGACTATTCACCCAAAAAGTGCAATAAGAATTCTTAATTTAAACACATCCTCAGATGTGACGTGAGGTGGACCCCTGGTGTTAGCGAGCTTTACAGACCAAAGCTTGATCTAATTGAATGACAGAGCAGGCTTGAAGTACTGAATGCCTTCCTCATGTCTCTATCTTGCAATGACTCAAGAGAGAATTGGCATACAGTCAGTATGATATTCCAACTCCAGCCCCACATCCGATCAAAACTGTATGAAATTAGAAAATCAAGTCATAAATGCATTCTCTGACAAGCTGGATGTGAGAACCCTACATTGTAGCTCAGACAATCTGTTTATCTGTTTAATGTGTGTTGAAAATTGCCTTGCAGTCAATCTTGATGTAATTAGACACCACTACTTTGATACCCAGGAGACTTTAATTATAGCAGTGCCTAAAGTTTTGTTATAATAGGGCCTCCTCTTCCCTAGGCACTGCCTTTAGGCTTGTTCATGCAAGTAAGCTCATGCAGCTCTTTGTATCTTATTTTTATCCGTTCTCAGACACACAAGTCACTAAACATAACAATGCAGATTAATACAGTAATTGGGAAGTAGCAAATCAAGCACTAAGGTCCCTTTCTAGAGGGACAGTGTTCTAGAGATCTCATAATAAAATCACAACCTTTGTTCACAACCTATAGTCCAACAGGTTTAATTGGAAGCACACTAGCTTTCGGAGCGACGCTCCTTCATCAGGTGGTCGCTCCGAAAGCTAGTGCTTCCAATTAAACCTGTTGGACTATAACCTGGTGTTGTGTGATTTTTAACTTTGTACACCCCAGTCCAACACCGGCCTCTCCAAATCTTGTTCACTCACAGTTTTTATATGTGTTCATGGGTGCTCAACATTGCAGGTTAGATCAACATTTGTTCCAGGAACTATATCAGCATTCCTTCATTGTCACTGGGCCATGTGCTTACAGCTCTTTACCTAAAGTACTCTTAGTGTATCGGCATCCTATAGACTGCAGCGGTTCAAGATGTGGCTCATTGTCAGCTTCTCAGGGGCAATTAGGGGTGGCCAATAGCTTTGTTGATTAGGGAGAAAGTGAGGACTGTAGATGCTGGAGATCAGAGTTGAGAGTGTGGTACTGGAAAAGCACAGCGGGTCAGGCAGCATCCGAGGAGCAGGAGAGTCGACGTTTCAAGCAGGAATGTTCCTGATGAAGAGCTTCCTCTCAAAATGTCAATTCTCCTGCTCCTCGGATGTTGCCTGACCGGCTGGGTTTTTCCAGCACCACACTTTTTAATGCAGCTTGGTTGAGGAGCATGGTAAATTCTAAAACAAATCTTCAGTATATTGTGAAAGCACATCGTGTTTGGGGTATCCAACGATTTCTTGATTTAACAAGGAGTGAACAAGGGCTTAAGACCGGCATCTATGATGCTGGGGATCTCAGTTCTGGCCTTGTGTCTCACAAGATGTTGGAGAAGGTGCAACAGAGATCTTCAGGAATGGTAACAGTTTACACTGGCTAGGCAATACTGAACAAGGTTGGATTCTCATTCACCATAAGAGAGAAGTCTGAGAGGTGACCAGAGGCAGTTCTTCCAGGAGAACGAGAGGGTTTGATTGATTAATTGTTAGGTAAAACCCTGGGAGCTGACCCAAAGTGAACAGCCTTCACTATAAGATGGTCAGGAATAAATCTAATCGGGAATTAAGGAGAACGATCTTCACCGGAGGACAGTGAGAATGTGGAAATTGCTGCCACAACCAATAGTTGAGAGTTGTGTGCATAATATGGAGGGAGATGATGGTGTCCTGGTAATGTGATTGCCTCAGTAACCCAGCGGCCCAGGACAATGCTCTGAGGACATGGGTCCAACTTCCACCATAGTTTCAGGTGAAGCTTAAAACTTAATGAATAAATCTGACAGATAAAGTTATAGTCAGTTCTGCTATAACGTGGTAGTTCTGTTCTTGTGCAATCCCATATTGTAAGAAAATTGTGTAATAGCAGCATCGTTTAAACTAACGGGGCTAGAATCGCATTATAACTAATGCACGCTTTAAACATTCGTGTAACAGAAACATTGTCCTCAATTCATCAATTGTGTTATAGCAAATTTGTATTACAAAATGTGTGTTATAGCAGAACAACCTGTCGTTTCATAATAGGAGACTATTTACCATCGATTGACATAGACACATTTAGTTTACAACATACCAAAGAGGAGTCATCGAACTTGAAACATTAATTCTGTTTCTGATGTTGCCAGACCTACTGAGTTTGTCTAGCATTCCTGTGTTTTTTCTCCTGGTTCACTAATGGTGTATAGGGAAGGAAATCTGCCATCTCTACCTGGCCTGAACTACATATGACTCTCAAAGCAGAGCAATGTAGTTTGACTGAGTTCAAAGGCATCAAGTTCTGGCCCACATTCCAGGATAACAAAAAACACAACCACTACTTTAACAATCCCAGTTTCTGCCCTCCAAACCCACTCTTCTCTCAGATGAATATTACCAAAAAAGGACTTGGTAATACAGAACTTGAATGCTGTTAAAAAGAGACGGACATGTTCCCAAAGTTTTTTTTTTCATTTTGTATTCAGCTTGATAAAAACAAGAATGCCAAATTTCAAGTGATCCCAACAACTTATACCAGAGAGAAAACGATTGCTGATTGGTTAGCTAGTTGACCCTGAATGGATGAAATATTGGCACATGGAAGGAAAAGCAGGAAGTATAGACTCCCCAAGCCCCTTGGTAGTTCAAGTGAGACACAAAGCTCGAACATATTCCTTTAGTTTGCGGAGAACGGGTTCCTGTTTATGAATATATAACACTTCTTGTAAGTGTAAAAGTACCATGTTATAAGTTTGACTAATTGTCTTAAATTGGTTGTTAGTGTCACTATTAGTGCAAGATAAAAAGCTTCAGGGACTGTCTTTTCTGCAAGATTCAATATGAAAATCATGTGTTCATTATCTAAACAATGAGCTGTAAGATTTGCAATCTGGTCTTTCTTTCACTTCCCATAGCCTAATGTGAAGGAACGAGTTCGAGACACAATGTACCAGATGTAACAGGAACATTCAATATTGTCTCTCATCCTTGACTAGGAGCCGAAAATTGACAAGACTTGAAGAATTCATCAGTTATGTATATTCATTCACTCCAACACTACTTGAGCTGAATGATTTAGTTGTGACACATTCACAGGGTATTCTTTATATTGAGGCAGTTTCCTTTCTATGTGACCCTTGGTTTGCTCCCTCCACTAATGGTATCGAGAGGATACAATACATTGAAGACACCAAAGGAGCTAATATTTGAAACATTTTACTGGACTGATGAACTTATTTATTTCACTTGTCTCATCTTCTGCAGTAAAATAATGTGCACAGGAGCTGAATGCAAGAAGAGGTCTTTCAGCTCCTCCATAAGACCACAAAATGTAGAAGTAGGCCATTCAGCCCATCAAATTCTGTCCTCCATTCAATTAGATCGTGGCTAATTCCTCACATATAGTTAGATTATGGCTGATCAAATTCTTAATTCCATGCACCCACCTTGGCTCCATAACATGTAAGACCCAAAAACAATTTCAATTGCCTCTCATGTTTTGAGGAAGTATACTCCAAATTTATACTAGGTATGATTCCTGACAATTCTCCCATGGTCTTTGATTCAAATTTTAGTGTTCCAACCCCTCACCCTGGACTCCACCACCCACCAGATGCAACAGTTCGTCAATATTTTTAATCAGATATATTATGGCACGTGCATGAAGTAGGTGGGACTTGAACCCAGGTCTCCTGACTCAGAAATAGGGACACTGTCTCTGCGCCACAATCTTATATGCTCAATGGATATCAAACCAATCTGTACAATCTGACCATGAAATTTTAAAACCACAGCGCCATTCTCATAAAACAGAAACAAAATACTGGGGATGTTAAAGACCTGAAACACAAACAGAAAGTGCTGGAAATGCACAGCGAGTCAGGCAGCCTCTCTGCAGAGAGAAACAGAGGCAACATTTCACAGAAACACTGAAAATAGCAGCAGGAGTAGGCCATTCAGCCCCTTCGAGCCTGTTCCACCATTCAATATATCATGGCTGATCATAGAATCATAGAATCACAAAGCACGGAAACAGACCCTTTGTTCCAACTTGCTAATATCAACCAAGTTTCCCAAATTAAACCAGTCCCACTTGACTGTGTTTGACCCATCTCCCTCTAAACTGTTTCTGTCCATCTATCTGTCCAACATCTTTTAAATGTTGTAACTGTCCTGGTATCTACCATTTCCTCTGGTAGTTCATTCTGCATATGAATCACTGTGTGAAAAGGTTGTCCCTCAGGTCCCTTTTAAATCTTTCTCCTCTCACCTAAAACCTGTGCCCTCTAGGCTTCCCCATCCTAGATAAAAGTCCTTTGCTATTCACTTTATCTACACCCCTTGTGATTTGATAAACCTCTATAAAGTCACCCCTCAAATCTCCTGCGCTCCAGGGAAGAGAAGTCCCAACCTAGCCAGCCTGCCCTTGTATATCAAGTCGACCGTATTTCCTGTTCCGGCTTCACCCAAAGAAGTATGTCTCACTCCTCCTTGAAAAAATGTTTCCAGTTTGATAAAACCTAACATTGGAGTTCTGATGAAATGTTGTCAGTTTGAAACATTTCTCTGATGCATCTGCAGTGCAGTCTTCCCAATATCCTTCTGTCTGGTGGTGTTTTTTTGAAGTCGCGGGCATAGTCCAGTTATTGTTTTTTAAGTTAAAATTTAAAGTTTTTTTTAAGCGCCTAGCGGACCCGGAAGCTGGTGTCGCGCTAGGTTACCTGGGAAGGGTTTTTTTTCTGATAAAAGCGCGCAGGCGAGGAACCCGAGGCACTACAGGGGTAGAGCCTCCCGCCTGCCCTCCTCCTCTAACCTAATAATAAGACCCGTTGTGGTAAGCAGGTAAGTGCTGCATGTTGCTTGTTTGTTTCTTTAGATCTAGTTTTTAAAGTTTATCTTTTAGAGGGATGGCAGCGAAGGCAGTGCAATGTTCCTCTTGCAACATGTATGAGGTGAGGGAAGCCATTAGCGTCCCTGCTGATTACACTTGCAGGAAGTGCACCCATCTCCAGCTCCTCCAAGACCGTGTTAGGGAACTGGAGCTGGAGCTGGAGTTGGAGTTGGATGAACTCCGGATCATTCGGGAGGCAGAGGTGGTCATAGATCAAAGCTTTAGGGAAGTAGTTACTCCGAAAGTTATAGAGAGATGGGTGACAGTGAGGGGGAGTGGGAGGAAGCAGCCAGTGCAGGGACCTCCTGCGGTCATTCCCCTCAAGAACAAGTATACCGTTTTGGATACTTGTGGGGGAGATGACTTACCAGGGGTAAGCAACGAGGTTCAGGCCTCTGGCACGGAGCCTGGCCCCGTTGCTCAGAAGGGAAGGGTGGAGAAAGGTAGAGCGATAGTTCTTGGGGACTCAATAGTGAAGGGCACAGATAGGCAGTTTTGTGGGGGCGACAGAGACTCACGATTGGTATGTTGCCTCCCAGTGCAAGGGTACGTGATGTCTCTGATCGTGTTTTCCGGGTCCTTAAGGAGGAGGGGGAGCAGCCCCAGATCGTGGTCCACGTTGGAAGAAGAGGGGTGAGGATGTCAGGCAGGCTTTCAGGGAGCTAGGTTGGAAGCTCAGAGCTAGAACGAACAGAGTTGTTGTCTCTGGTTTGTTACCCGTGCCACGTGATAGAGAGTCGAGGAATAGGGAGAGAGAACAGTTAAATGCGTGGCTACAGGGATGGTGCAGGAGGGAGGAATTCCGGTTTCTGGACAACTGGGGTTCTTTCTGGGGAAGGTGGGACCTCTATAAACAGGATGGTCTACACCTGAACCAGAGGGGCACCAGTATCCTTGGGGGGAGGTTTGCTAGTGCTCTTTGGGAGGGTTTAAACTAACTCTGCAGGGGCATGGGAACCTGGACTGTAGCTTTATGGTACAGGACCTTGAGTGTAGGGAGGTTAGGAACAAGGCATCGATCTCGAAGGAGGGTGCCTGTAAACAGGAAGGTGGCTTGAAGTGTGTATACTTCAATGCCAGAAGTATAAGAAATAAGGTAGGTGAACTTGCAGCGTGGATTGGTACCTGGGACTTCGATGTTGTGGCCATTACAGAGACGTGGGTAGAACAGGGGCAGGAATGGCTGTTGCAGGTTCCAGGGTTTAAATGTTTTAGCAGGGTCAGAGATGGGGGTAAAAGAGGGGGTGGTGTGGCATTGCTTGTCAAGGATAGTATTACAGCGGTGGAAAGGACGATGGAGGAAGACTTGCCATGTGAGGTAGTTTGGGCTGAGTTTAGAAATAGGAAAGGTGAGGTCACCCTGTTAGGAGTTTTCTACAGGCCTCCCAATAGTCCGAGAGAAGTAGAGGAAAGTATTGCGAGGATGATTCAGGAGAAGAGTGAAAGTAGCAGGGTGGTTGTTATGGGGGACTTTAACTTCCCAGATATAAACTGGGAAAGCTATAGCTCGAGTTCGTTAGATGGGTCGGTGTTTGTCCAATGTGTGCAGGAGGGTTTCCTGACACAATATGTAGACAGGCCAACAAGAGGTGAGGCTATACTGGATTTGGTTCTAGGTAATGAACCAGGCCAGGTGTTAGACTTGGACGTAGGTGAGCACTTCGGGGACAGTGACCACAACTCGGTGACTTTTACTTTAGTGATGGAGAGGGATAAGTGTGCACTGCAGGGCAAGAGTTATAGCTGGGGGGCAAGGAAATTATGATGCGGTGAGGCATGACTTAGGATGCGTGGATTGGAAAAATAGGCTTCAAGGGAAGAACACAAATGATATGTGGAGATTGTTCAAGGAACAGCTATTGGGTGTCCTTGATAAGTATGTACCAGTCAGGCAGGGAGTAAAGGGTCTTGTGAGGGAGCCGTGGTTTAATAAGGAATTGGAATCCCTTGTGAAAGGGAAGAGGGCGGCCTATGTAAAGATGAGGCGTGAAGGTTCAGTTGGGGCGATTGAGAGTTATAAGGTAGCCAGGAAGGATCTAAAGAGAGAGCTAAGAGCAGCGAGAAGGGGACATGAAAAGTCTTTAGTTGGTAGGATTAGGGAAAATCCAAAGGCTTTCTATAGGTATGTCAGGAATAAAAGGATGACTAGGGTAGGTATCAGTCCAGTCAAGGATAGTAGTGGGAAGTTGTGCGTGGAGGCGGAGGAGATTGGAGAGACACTAAATCAATACTTTTCATCAGTATTCACTCAGGAACAGGACACTATTGCTGATGTGAATATTGAGTCACAAGTGATTAGAATGGATGGCCTTGAGGTATGTAGGGAAGAGGTCTGGGGAATACTGGAAAGGATGAAAATAGATAAGTCCCCTGGGCCTGATGGCATTTATCCTAGGATCCTCTGGGAAGCTAGGGAGGAGATTGCAGAGCCATTGGCCTTGATTTTTATGTCGTCATTGTCTACGGGAATAGTGCCAGAAGACTGGAGGATAGCGAATGTGGTCCCCTTGTTCAAGAAGGGGAGTAGGGATAGCCCTAGTAACTATAGGCCAGTGAGTCTCACTTCTGTTGTGGGCAAAGTCTTAGAGAGAATTGTAAGGGATAGGATCTATGAACATCTGGATAGGAATAATGTGATCAAGGATAGTCAGCATGGTTTTGTGAAGGGCAGGTCATGCCTCACAAACCTTATTGAATTCTTTGAGAAGGTGACTAAGGAGGTGGATGAGGGTAAAGCAGTAGATGTAGTGTATATGGATTTTAGCAAGGCGTTCGATAAGGTACCCCATGGTAGGCTAACGCAAAAACTACGGAGGTATGGCATTGAGGGTGCATTAGAGGTTTGGATTAGGAATTGGCTGGCTGGAAGGAGACAGAGGGTAGTAGTTGATGGAATAGGTTCATCTTGGAGTGCAGTTACTAGCGGTGTTCCACAAGGATCTGTTTTGGGACCATTGCTGTTTGTCATCTTTATAAATGATCTAGAGGAGGGGCTTGAAAGCTGGGTGAGCAAGTTTGCGGATGACACGAAAGTCGGTGGAGTTGTGGACAGCGAAGAAGGATGTGGCAGGTTACAGCGGGATATAGATAAGTTGCAGAGCTGGGCAGAAAGGTGGCAAATGGAGTTCAATGTAGCTAAGTGTGAAGTCATTCACTTTGGTAGGAGTAACAAGAAGATGGATTACTGGGCTAATGGTAGGCTACTTGGTAGTGTGGATGAGCAGAGGGATCTTGGTGTCCATGTACACAGATCTCTGAAAGTTGCCACCCAGGTAAATAGTGCTGTGAAGAAGGCATATGGTGTACTGGGCTTTATTGGTAGAGGAATTGAGTTCCAGAGTCCTGAGGTCATGTTGCAGTTGTATAAGACTCTGGTGCGGCCTCATCTGGAGTATTGTGTGCAGTTTTGGTCGCCATACTATAGGAAGGATGTGGAGGCATTGGAACGAGTGCAGAGGAGGTTTACCAGGATGTTGCCTGGCATGGTAGGAAGATCGTATGAGGAAAGGCTGAGGCACTTGAGGCTGTTCTCATTGGAGAAAAGAAGGTTTAGGGGAGATTTGATAGAGGTGTACAAGATAATTAGGGGTTTAGATAGGGTTGACAGTGAGAATCTTTTTCCGCTAATGGAGTCAGCTGTTACTAGGGGACACAGCTTTAAATTAAGGGGTGGTAGGTATAGGACAGACGTTAGGGGTAGATTCTTTACTCAGTGGGTTGTGAGTTCATGGAATGCCCTGCCAGTAGCAGTGGTGGACTCTCCCTCTTTATGGTCAATTAAGCGGGCATTGGATAAGCATATGGAGGTTATTGGGCTAGTGTAGGTTAGGTAGACTTTGGTCGGCGCAACATCGAGGGCCGAAGGGCCTGTACTGCGCTGTATTTTTCTATGTTCTATGTACAGTGCCCAGATCTGAGGGTTGTTATTTGTACTGGCACAACATGGCTTCCACCCTTCTATACAGCAGTCTTCATGAGCGGACATGAAGCCAGATGTTTTAAGTGGCCACATGATGGCAGCACACTGGGGGCTGTCCAGTCTTTTGCGCTTGCAATGATCCAATTTCACCAGCCTCCAAGCTCATTAGAGCTCAACCCTCACAAACCATCGGAATTGTTCATGCAATAATGAGGCCGTCCTGGAACCAACGCTTTGGAACTTTGAACAACAGAAGGCACAGAGTTAAAGGTCACCCAGTTCCTGAGCAGGAATAGCTGTTAATATTGCTTTAATGAGTTTCTCTCTCTGTACTGATGACGTGCACAGTATAAATGATGCTGTTATCGCCGTGGCATCCTGCTCTGGTGAGGTTCTTTTCTTAACCAGGCATGTGAAGAGAGTGGTCTCAGCCAAAACACTTGTTCTTTTTTTGTAAGAATTGTTGAAAACAAATAAATGGGTCAGCTCCGGAATCAAGGCAGGTCAGAAAAGGATGATGCCAGGGTTGGAGGGTTTGAGCTATAAGGGGAGGCTAAATAGGTTGGGGCTGTTTTCCTGGAACGTCAGAGGCTGAGTGGTATAGAGGTTTATAAAATCATGAGGGACATGGAGAGAGTAAATAGACAAGGTAATTTTCTGAGTTGGGGGAGCCCAGAACTAGAGGGCAAAGTTTAAGGTGAGAGGGGAAAGATTTAAAAGGGACCTGAGGATCAACTTTTTCACGCAGAGGGCGGTGTGTGTATGGAATGAGCTGCCAGAGGAAGTGGTGGAGGCTGGTACAATTACAACATTTAAAAGGCATTTGGATGGGTATATGAATAGGGAGGGTTTGGAGGAATATGGGCCAAGTTCTGGCAAATGGGACTAGTTTACTTTAGGATACAACACAGACGTTTTGGGCTGAAGGGTCTGTTTCCGTGCTGTACATTTCTATGACTCTATGACTGGCCTCAGTGAGTGAAAGAAAGTCTTCCAATCCGCCTCTCATGATTTCCAGGATTTGGTCAAAGCAAGAATTTTTTTTTAAGAGTGTAGTTGCTGTCATAATGTCGGAAGTGCAGCTATCAATTGTTGCCAAGTAAGATCCCACAAACAACCATGTGATAACGATCAGATCATTTTAAGGGCCAAAGCTGAGAGAATAGCAACAAGTGAGGCCTCAAGGTTCAAGTGGCCTAATAGTTGTTCTCTCAGTGCCTGGGGTGAGGAGGAAAATCATCTCCTAATGTCCATTGTGGTACCAACCAGAAACTATGCCAGTGGACACCAGGGGTTATAGTTTCAGTTTAGGACTGAGATGAGGACAAACTTCTTCACCCAGAGAGTAAAGAGCCTGTGGAATTCTCTGGAATAGAAAGTACAGTAGTTCAGACCCAAATGTTGAATATTTTCAAGAACTAAATATAGTTCTTCAGCCTAAAGGGACCAAAGGGTATGGGAGAAAGTGGGAACAGGGGATTGAGTCGGATGATCAACCACGATCTGATTGAATGGTACAGCAGGCTCGAAGGGCTGAATGGTCCACTCCTGCTTCAGTTTTCTATTTCCCTAGAGACATAAAAAAGAGCATCAAAGATGCCACATGAGTTGTGTGTGTGTGTGTGTGTGTGTGTGTGTGTGTGTGTTTGTGTGTTTATGTGAGTGAGTGTGTGTGTGTTTGTGTGTATGTGTCTGGGAGCCTTGGTGCCTCAGTGGTTAGCAATGCTGCCTCACGATACCAGGAACCCGGGTTTGATTCCACTCTCAGGCAACTGGCTGTGTGGAGTTTGCATGTTCTCCCTTTGTCTGCATGGGTTTCCTCCCACAATCCAAAGATGTGTTAGATGGATTGGCAATGCTAAATTTCCCATCGTGTTCACTTGCCTGGATGAGTGCAGCTCCAAAAACCCTCAAAAGGTTCAACACCATTCAGGACAAATCAGTCTGACTGATTCATTTCCTTCATGACTGACACACAGTAGCAGCAGTGTGTATCATGTACAAGATGTGAGACAGCAGGTCACCAAGGCTCTTTAGACAACACCTTCCAAACCTTTGGCCATTACCATCTAAAAAGAGAAGGACAGCTGATACTATGGGAACACCACCCCCTGCAAGTTTCTCTCCAAATCACAAACCATTCTGAGTTGGAAATATAATGCCATTCCTCCAGTGTTGCTGGGTCAAGATTCTAGAAGTCCCGCCCGAACTACACCACATGGACTGCTGCAGTTTAAGATAGTAGGTTATCACTGCCTTCTCCAGACATCTAAAGACAGACAATAACTGCTGGCCTCTCCCATGATGCAAACAAATGAAAAACTGTGACTGATTTGAGTTGAGTACATGCAGACATTCCATTATATAAATATTTAAACTCTGTGCAGTTAAGTACATAAGTGTAGAATTTGAAGGATCCGGCTCAAAATGGAAACTTTCAGATGTCAGAAAAATCTTCTCGCTCTGAATTGACAAGAAATCGCTTTCCTATTGATGCCAGCTCATTGAAAACCTTCAAACAGGCTACCTTGGAACTCCGTGGAGTCAGATGGATATAATGATCTGGATCTTCATGTGTGGGGGACTGTTTCAAAATTGACACTAAACTTGGAAGAATTGTAAACTGCGAGGAGAGAGTGTAGAACTCTAGAAGGGCAGAGAAAAGTTGGTGGAGTGGACAGGGAGGTAATAGATGAGGTTCACTACAGAGAGGTGTGAGGTGATGCATTTTAGTTGGAAAGACATTGAAAGTCAATATCAAATAAATAATTCTAAAGCGGGTGCAGGAGCGAAGCAACCTTGGTGTAAACGTGCACAGATCATTGAAGGTGTTAGGACAAGTGGCAAGAGCACACAGTGTTCTCGACTTTATTAATAATGAAGTAGTATACAAGAGCAAGGAGGTGATGTTGAACTTGTATAAGTTCAGCTGGAATATTTTGGGGTAGCACATTAACAGGAAATGGAAAGGAGAGAGAATGCAGAGCGATTTACATGAATGTTTCCAGCAACAAGGAATGTCAGTCCTGAGGTTAGATTGAAGAAGTTGCGTTGTTCTCCTTGGAGAGAAGAAGGTTGAGAAAAGATATGATAGAGATTTTCAAAGCTATGAATGGGCTGGATATGATGAAGGTGTTCCCACTCATTGAAGAAAATACCAATAAGAAGGTTTAGGCTTGAAGTGACATGCGAATGAAGCAACGTTGCTATGAGAAGAATTGTTTTCACCCAGTGAGTATTTAGGATTTGGAAACCATTGTCTGGAAGTGAGTGGAGGCAGATTCTGTTGAGGCATTTAAGAGGGGCACTGGATGATTGTTTGGATAAAAATGGTGTGCGGGGATATGGGGAAGAGGCAGAAGTAATAGAACCATGGTGGGCATGATGGTCTCTCTGCTGCATAGCAAGGAAGAAATAATTGGCTCCTGGCTAAACAAGGCCTCAGTTTTAAAGTACTTATTCTTCTTTTGGTATCTCTGCCTGACCTCACCCCACCCTCTCTCTGCAATCTCCTGCAGCTCCACAGCCTCCAAGATATCCACATTTGGCCACTTGAACGTCCAGGATTTTAGTAACTCCACCATTGGCAGCCATGCCTGCAGCTGCCTTGGGGCTCCCAACACTGGAATTCCCTCCCGAAATCTTTTTGTTTGTCTTTCTCTTTTAGATAACATTCCTTACCACCTGTCTCTTTGACCGAGTACTTGGTCATTTGACCGTCTCCTTCATGAGGGTTGACACTGTTTCGTTTGATAACACTATAGAAAAATCACCTTAGAAGAGTTTAGTAAAATGTTAACTCGGCTGCAAAGTGCTGTTCAAGTTTGATTGATTGCTGATGTTTTACAGCATTAGTGTTTCAATCCTTGGATGTTTGTTTCAAAGTGTTTCTCTGTACAGTATTTAGTTTGTGAATAGTTTGCCATCCAAACCCAGAGTTATAATTCAAACCAATCCCTTTCAGGAGGTGCCTGGTAATTGAGTTATCTGACAATTAGAGTGTAGGTGTTAGATGAACAATGTGTGCACACGGATCTGCCAAAACTAACTGACCCTGACAGCTATTTACATATTATCTGCAATAATTAGACATGATTATGTTCTGAATGTAATGCACACACAAGTGGCAAGTATCAGGAAATTGAAAAAGAGCATTCAGCAGTTGTTATGATTCATGTTAATTCTTGTAAACACTGAATGTAATTATTCTTTAAATCAGTTACCGTGATCACGCAAAGTTTATACAAGCACCAAGCTACTCCATTATAGCACAGAATATATTTTCCACTTTATAGGATCCTTCCTGCCTTGTGCAACTCCCCAATTGCATCATCTTTTATTTGAGAGATGGCAGAAGTAAATTAATCCTGCTAAGAAAGTGCTGGGAAGATGCAGAGAAAGCATTTCTTTCTGCAGGGAGATCCAAACTGGAGGCTATTACAAAAGACACTCATGAATAAATCCAACAGGGAGCTCAGGAGAAACTTCTTTATTCAGAGAAGGATAGATTGTAACCCATTAAATCCCCTTTGAAACCACCTTGTAATCCTGTGATCCCTACCCCCTGGAAGGACGAGGGCAGCAGATCCATGCTAACACTGTTCCCTCCATGTTCCCCGCCAAGCCACTCCCCAGCCTGACTTTGAATTGGACAGTCACCACGGTTGCTGGCTCAAAATCCTAGAAACTCACTCCATAACAGCACTGTAGGTGTGAGAACAATCTTCAAGGGCATCGAGGGATGGGCAATAAATGCTGATCAAGCCAGCAATGTCTAAACTCCCACAAATAAATTAGAGTACTTACAGTGTGGAAGCAGGCCCTTCGGCCCAACAAGCCCACACCGACCCTCCAAAGAGCAACCCAACCAGACCCATTCCCCTACATTTACTCCTTCACCCAACACTACAGGTAATTTAGCATGGCCAGGTCATCTAACCTGCACATCTTTGGACTGTGGGAGGAAACCCACGCAGACACAGGGAGAATGTGCAACCTCCACACAGACAGTTGCCTGAGGTGGGAATTGAACCCAGGTCTCTGACACAGTGAGGCTGCAGTGCTAACCACTGTGCCACTGTGCTGCCCCATTTTAAAAATGTAAGATGTCCCTGATGTGCTATATGCCTTCTTGTATTGCTGTTATGTAACATTCATAGTTGACTGGCTGACTAACAAACTGACGAACTGCTGGCTTGCCAGCATCAAATGAGAACCATTAATTAATATTTTTACACATGTGGAACTTGCTCCAGCAGGCAGCAGCTAAAGGGAAGCAATGACCAGTGATATTATTGCTACGGCCTGGCATAGTCATACTCATGGAATTATTCCTCACAGACAATGTCCCAGATACCATTTGTTAAATTTTGCAGTTGACTCTGACTGGTCAGAACTTGGAAGTGAACCAAGAGAATGGCAACTTCATTAAGTTAAAGTCTTGTACATTGTTGTGGGTAAGTTACCACAAGTTCCCTGCAATTCGGCTACTTACTAAGAAATCTCACAATCAAAGACTGAAACAATTAGTTAAACTTTATGGCATGTAGTAACCAAAATAAGACCCCTCAAAAAAGCAAATTAAACCTCACAATCCAATGCAGCTATTACCTGATTAGTGATGGAATTTCGCTATGATTCCTACAAAGTGAATGTCTCTGGATGTCCATGGTTCAATTCTTATGCAGTATTGTTTTTGAAGTTCTGCTACTGAAGAATCCTGTAGTTGAATTCTTCTAGTATTTTCTGTCCTTCAAGTTTACGGTGTGATTTTGTTGATGATCCTTTAGAAATTTTCATCCACAATATGCATCACTCCTCCGGAGCTATCAAAGCTGCATCTTATCTTCTTATCAGAAGTAGTTTCTCTGTTTCTTGTTACATTTGGCAATAATTGTCTGCTTGAAGACATGACTTTCCTGCAATTAACTCCTTCAATTCTTCAGCAGAGCAATCATTTGCCCTTGTAGCATGAGGCAACCAATGTTAAAAGGTTTAGTTTATGTAGCTTCAACATTTTCTTTTCCCAAGCATGGCTAATTGCTTTCAATTCCTGTATAACAGCTTGTTCTTGTCTCTTAACAGTTTATTCCAAACAGAATTATTACTGATTCTTTCAATCCATGTAGAGTTATTAAAGTTCTCAAGTTTACACTATCACAACATGTTCTTTCTCTCTGCAAATTTCAGGGCCTCATGTGTTAATACCTATCAAAGTAAATTATTACATGTAGTTTCCAATACAAATACTGCATTGCAAGACTGACATTATGACTTTACAGTCACAGATTGAGTGAGACACCCAGTTCCTATGAGAATATAAACTACACTGTGAATAGAAATGAATTGGCTTTATTGTCACGTGCACTCAGATGAATGAAATGCACTGAAACATTCGCAATGGCACCATCTTAGGTACAAGATACCTAGGTACAGATATTTAAGTATTTAGAGTAAAATAAAGGTTGTTGGCTCAGGAATACAATCTTATCATAGAAGTTTCCAAAATTACAACAGGAAATCGAGTGCCCTACCATTATGAAATGTCTGGTTAACGAGTTGTTGGGTTTGTTAACTGCCCAAACAATTTCCTGTTGCTCGTTACAATTTTCAGGTGTCCATCCTGGAAGTGTTTACAACAGCGATGATGACGTGACGTCAGGGTCTGCTACCAGGACCATGACTGAAGAAGGGTTACACCCGAAATGTCAACACTCTACCTCCTGATGCTGCCTGGCTTGCTATGCTTTTCCAGCCTCCTGCCTGTCTACTTTGGATTCCAGCATCTGCAGCTTTGTTTTTGTCTCGCGATAGAAGTGTAGCAGTAGATGCTGCCTGGGATTGTGGCTTACTGGGAAAGTCACTAGATTAGTAATCCAGGAGCTACAGGGAGAGTCTAAATAAGCTGGGGCTCTTTTCCCCAGGAGCATCAGAGGCTGAGGAGTGACCTTATAGAGGTTGATAGAATCATGAGGGGCATAGATAGGATAAATAGATAAAGTCTTGTCCCCGGGGTGGGGGAGTCCTGAACTAAAGGGCATAAGTTTAGGGTGAGAGGGGAAAGATTTAAAGAGATCTAAGGAACAACCTTTTCACGCAGCGGGTGGTGCATATGTGGAATGGGCTGCCAGAGGAAGTGGTGCAGGTTAGTACAATTGCAACATTTAAAATGCATCTGGATGGGTATATGAATAGAAAGGGTTTGGAGGTTTATAGGCTGAGTGCTGGCAGGTGAAACTAGATGGGTTGGGAATATCTGGTCAGCATGGATAAGTTGGACTGAAGGGTCTGGTTCCATGCTGTACATCTCTCTAACTCTATGTGGATTCAAATCCCTCTGGAATAGATTATTAAAATTTGAATTGAATACACAAGTTATTGCAATAGCCTCCATTGTCAATTGTTGCAACAAACCACCTGGTTCACTGATGTTATTAGGGACAGAAATCATCTGTACTTACCTGGTCTGGTAACTCCATGTAACTTCAGATCCACAGCAATGTGATTGACTCTTAACTGTTTCCTGGGCAATAAATGTTGGGCCCAGCTACCAATGCCCACACAAACTATAAAGTCTGTTGACTTTATTTGAATAACTTATCTCCGAGAGTTTTGTAACCTTCAGCAAAATATGAAGAGACAGTTAGCCTGCAAGGGACCACAAAACTTGTAGCTGTGACTAAATTCCTGTTTGCAGCATTTACCCTTCTTCCCACAGCATTCAGTCCTGATTGGTCACAGAGCCCACTGCTCTTTTGCTGCTTTAATTGGCTATTGGTCAATCTCTCCCTTGTCTGCCTCTAATTAGCCATGTGGTGTTTGTTTGGATAGTCAGGTGAGAGCAAATGGAGCCCTCAATTTTAACTCCACTAAAAACATGTAACCCAGCCCACTGCAGAGAGAAAAGCTAAGTCAACATTTGAAATATTGCTTTCAGTTGGATCTCTCTCTTCCCAAACTCTGCATTTTGAATCAAATTTACACAGGAATATAGAAATTGGAGCAGGAGTAGACCATTTGGCCATCCAAGCCTCCCATCCCAGTCAATATGATGGCGGCTGATTATCCAACTGCTCCAGATTTCTCTTTTGGTCGCTTTAGCCTTGAGACCTATATCTAACTGCTTCTTGAAAACATTCTATTGTTGGCCTCAACGAGATCTGGGTGACCTCATTTGTCAGCCATTGGGAGTAAGCGTGAAGGTACAGCAGGTGATGAAGAAGGCATATGTTGTCCTCCGTTAGTGAAGGATTTGAGTACAGGAGCAGGGATGTTTTGCTGCAATTATGCAGGGCATTGGTAAGGCCACACCGGGAGTATGTGCAGACTTTGTCTCCTTATCTGAGGAAAGATGCTCTGACTATGGAGGGAGTACAACAAAGGTGTACTGGGCAACAGGACTGCTTTATAAAGAGAGACTGGATTGGTTAGGGCTCTATTTGCTAGATTTCAGAAGAATGACGGTGATCTCACAGAAGCCTATACAATTTTAATAGGATTAGACAGGGTAAATGCAGGAGAAAATGAGGACTGCAGATGCTGGAGATTGGAGTCAAAAAGTGTGGTGTTGGAAAAGTAGAGTAGGTCAGGCGAGGAGCAAGAGCATCGACATTTCAGGCATAAATCCTTCATCAGGAGGTAAATGCAGGAAGGATGTTAACAAGAACAAGATCCGTTCTGAGGAAGGGTCACTGGTTCTGAAACATTAATTCTGATTTCTCTCCACACATGCTGCCAGACCTGCTGAGTTTTCCCAGCAATTGCTGTTTTTGTTTCTGATTTCCAGCATCCACAGTTCTTTCTCTTTTTTCACCTTGGTCCCAGTAATGGAGACAATGCCAATACCATTAACTTTTGTAATAACCATCTGGCTCACTGCTGTCCTTTACTGACATGAATCTGCTGTTTGTACCTGGTCTACATGTGACTACAGATTCTTAAGTGCCCTCTGAAGAGGTTGACTGAGCCACATAGTTCAAGGGCAATTAGGGATGGACAATACCATGCTGAGATATTTGTATCATCAATAGCCACAAGTGGAGGTGGCAGAAGACTGGAGGTTGGCTAACGTGGTATCACAATTTAAGAAAGATGGTCAGGAAAAGCCAGGGAACTAAAGACTGGTGAGCCTGACATTAGTGATGGGCAAGTTGTCGGATTGAACCCTAAGGGACAGGATTTACGTGTATTTGGAAAGACAAGGACTGATTAACGATAGTCAACATAGCTTTTGTATGGGAAATTGTGTCTCACTAACTTGACTGAGTTTTGTGAAGAAGTGACAAAGAGGATTGATGAGGGCAGCTTGGTGGATGTGATCTATATGGATTTCAGCAAGGCGTTCGACAAGGTTCCTCATAGTAGACTGGTTTGTAAGGTTAGATCACATAGAATACATGGAGAACTAGTCATTTGGATGCAGAACTGGCTCGAAGGTAGAAGACAGAGGGTGGTGGTGGAGGGTTACTTTACAAACTGGAGGTCTGTGACCAGTGGTATACCACAAAGGTCGGTGCTGAGTCCATTGCCTTTCTTTATTTGGATAAACGATTTGGATGTGAACATAGGAGATACAGTTAGTAAGTTTGCAGATGACACCAGAATTGGAGCTAGAATGGACAGCAAAGAAGGTTACCTCAGAGTACAATAGGTCCTTGATCAGATGGGCCAATGGGCTGAGGTGTGGCAGATGCAATTTAATTTAGATAAATGTAAGGTGCTGCACTTTGCAAAAGCAAATCAGAGCAGGACTTATACTTAATGGTAAGGTCCTGGGATGTGTTGCTGAACAAAGAGACCTTGAAGTGCAGGTTCATAGTTCCTTGAAAGAGGAATCACAGGTAAATAGGAATCTAAATGTTGGCCTTATCAGTGCTGCTCATGAATAAATACACTTTTGAAAAGCAGGAGAAAGAAAATGATTGAATCCACTATCTGAAAGGATGGGGAAAATAGATTTGACCGTAACTGTGTAAAGAGAATTGATAGATACTTGAAAGGGGAAAGATAATGGAGGTGGAAGGCAGGGGGTGTGGAAACTAATTGGATCACTGTTTAATTTTGGGCTGTATCATTCATGACACTGTGAGTGAGTCGGCACCTGCTCTATGGGTGACTGTGCCTCAGATTATTTTGGAAGATTTACACGTGACCTACTGGTCTCCACATTGTGGTGAATGTGCAACATCTTCAGTTAATGCCCTGTCAATAATGGAATGCAATTATCACCAATCTATAATCAAGCGGTTTTAGTACAAAGAGTAAATGGTATCTCCCCTTAGGCTCCCTGGAACACTTAGTCCCATTTTTCACTAATACGATTCAATAACTGTTACTTATCCGATCAGCCTTGCAATTATGTAATGCCTTGTATTCGGAAAGTACTGATGTTCTGAGCACATTAATGACACTTTATCTTTTTCAGTCTGATGACTAGTTGACACTGCTATTGTTGGTATCCATGATGCACACCATAGCAACATTCCCTAGCAACAAAAGCAATTACTGCTGTTCTACATTGGGTGGGTCATGGACCTATTCTTTACGGGACATGTTGATGCTCAGGTGCGGATGGAGCTTAGCTTCTGCACAATGTAAACAGCCGAGAAAAGTAACAAATAGTTCCAGCTCTTAACCATTCTTCTGTTCAAACCCATTCCACCCCCCACTCTCCAGAATGGGTCTATAACCACCTCCAGCCCAACAACCCTCTGAAATCTCGGTACTCCTTCCTTTCCAGCTTCTTGCATATCTACCCAATCTTAATCAATCCTCTTTCTCTCCTTTGTTAAAATGACCCTTAAAACCCGCGTCTTTGATCAGGCCTCAGGGGAGTTTAGCCACCACCAGCTGTGATTCTGCCATTGAAAATCATTTAGCAAATATCGATTAGACAGTCCAACAATGTGTTAAGAATTAAACTCGAAACCTGTTTAAAATAATCAGTCAGGCTCACAGTGTGATGAAGTTGCTTGAAGCGATTGGCACCCCTGGCTCCGTTTTATGTAAATAAAATGAATTTTATAGATATTTACACCCTGTTCATTGGGAACAATGGGTCATAGAGATTGCCGATTTCTTCTGCATTCCCATGGCAACATCCCAACAAATCAGAGTCTACCTGCCTGAACTCAGAAATGGGATTGTTTTGGTTGTGGTCCAGCCGACCAGCCAGCCTCCTCTTGCACTCTGTCAATTTTTTTCAAGTCTGTTTCTTGTGTCCTACTCTCAGCAAAAAGCTTCAACTTCTGGTCTCCATTTGACGATGACCAGACTTTGCTCACCTGGATTAGTATCTCCTTGTGTGGCTCAGTGTCAAACGATGTATCTTTGAAATGCCTTTGAGCATTTCACTTTGACAATTGCTGGTTGTGGCTGCACCTTGCAAGCAGAAAGCAAGTTGTGTGACACCCAAATAGCAGCAGCAGCAAGTTGCAAAGCCCAGCAGAGAAAACAGTTGGTAACGTGGTAGCAGATGGAGTTCAATGTGATGAAAGTGGAGGCACCTGGAGGAAAAGGAACTTTCATTTCAATAGCACCTTTCAGAACTGTAGGACATACTGGGAAAGTGATGGCTTAGTCGTATTATCGCTAGATTGTACATGTAGAGATCCAGAGAATGTTCAGGGACCTGGGTTTGAATTCCACCATACCAGATGCTGAAATTTGAATTCAATTTTTAAAAATTGGAATTAAAGAGTCTAATGATAACCATGAATCCATTGTTGGAAAAACTCATCTGGTTCACTAATCCCTTTAGGGAAGGAAAACTGTTATCCTTACCTGGTCTGGACTACATGTGACTCCAGACCCAATGTGGTTGACTCTTAACTGCCCTCTGGATGGACAATAAATGCTGACCTCACCAGCAATGCTCTCATCCCATGAATGAATAAAACAATCCCAAAGTGCTACACAGCCAATACAATACTTCTCAAAGTGTAATCACTGTGGTAATGTGGGAAATGTAGTCAATAATTTATGCGCAACCGACTCCCACCAACCACAATGTGATAATGGCCAGATAATTCACCTTTAATGATTCTGTTTGGAGGATGAATATTGACAAAAGTCTGGGAAATGATTGCCAGCTCATCTCCTGTAGAAAAGTAGAATCTTTTCTGTGCACACGAGTCTTCACTGTGGTGTACCATCTGAAAGAAAGCACCTTTGACAACTGCAGCAGTTCAGCTCAGCATTACCATTTCGTGAGAGGTTTGGGATGGCTAATGAATGCTGACCTTCTCTGGGCTATCCACATCCCTTAACTGTGAAGGAGAGAGTGAGAGAGAGAGAGGTTTGTTGGGAAATTCACCAGTCAGGTCTGCCAAATCCAACAAAAATAGACACAGGTACGTTGCTGTTGGGTCATGATGAGTTGCCTCGACTAGTGTCAAACCAAATGCTGTTGAAGGCAACAGAAGTACAACTGAGTGGCACTTCTGAGGGCACATCAGAGTCAATCATATTGGTGTAGAATCAGAAACATTAGAGTTATCAGCAACTCTACTGAGCCCTGATGACCCCATTCTCGACGCTGAGGCAACTTGAATCCAGCTCTATGGGCACAGAACCACTCCACACCCCCCAACCCCCACCAAAAGCCTGCAAACACAATATGAAACCCCCAGACAAACCTTTGAGCTTTAAGCGCTATGACTGTCAGCCTGTGTGACTTATGGAGAGCATTCCATCCAGATTAATACTACCCTCACTCCCTGCTCCCCCAACATGTTTGCACAGTTTGAGCTTCCATTTTATGCAGGACAGAAATTTAGGTAAAGATGCTTGACTGATCTGTTCTTTAATTCCCTCGCAGCGCCAGATACCTGGGTTCAATTCCCGCCTCAGGCGACTGACTGTGTGTAGTTTGCACGTTCTCCCCATGTCTGCGTGGGTTTCCTCCGGGTGCTCCGATTTCCTCCCACAGTCCAAAGATGTGCAGGTCAGGTGAATTGGCCATGCTAAATTGCCTGTAGTGTTAGGTGAAGGGATAAATGTAGGGGAATGGGTGGTTTGCGCTTCGGCGGGTCGGTGTGGACTTGTTGGGCCGAAGGGCCTGTTTCCACACTGTAACTCAATTCAGAGGAGGCCATGATTTACAAACTGTAAGTGGGGTGGGGAATAAAATGTGGCTTTAACCCCCTTGTTCACTAAGTGACTGCATTGTTATACTATGGATCCCTGCTTCCATGTAAAAATAATCTCATCAAAACAAAAACAGACATTGCTGGAAACATTCGGGCAGGAGAGAAATCAAACTTAATGTTTCTGTCCAGTGACCCTTCTTCAGAACTGGTGGTACCCAACCCTCTGTAATACTTCAAGAACTTTGCAACAGGGGTATACTGTATAGATTGTTTGCGGTATCATTCAGTACTGCACTGTAGAATTTCACCAAGAGTTTTCTGACAGCATTTTCCAAACTCAAGACTACACTTTTGTGTAGAAGGACAAGGGCAGCAGATACATGGGAACAACACCACCTTCAAGTTCCCCTCCAAGTCACTCACCATCCTGTCTTAGAAATATATTGCCATTTCTTTTTAACAGCCAATATGTCAAAATCCTGTACTCCCTCTCAAACAGCAATGTGGGGGTCCCTATGCCCGAGGACATCATAGTTCAAGAAGGCAACTCATCACTACCAGTTCTGAGGAAGGGTCACTTGACCAGAAATGTTAACACTGATTTCTCTCCACAGATGCTGCCTGACCTGCTGAGCTTTCCCAGCAACTTTAATCATTCCCTTCGCCAGGACAATTACGGATGCACAATGCCTGTACTCTGTGAATAAATAAAAAACAAAAAAAATAATAATTTTCAGGTTCAGTAAGCTGCAAGGTTTGGGATTGGGTCTACGGAATAGTTCCTTCTGAATTAGACAACAAACCCGACTTCTCTGTAAAGATCCAACAACAACGATTTGCATTTATAAAGTGTCTTTAACATCATCTTAGATTAGATTAGACTTACAGTGTGGAAACAGGCCCTTCGGCCCAACAAGTCCACACCGACCCGCCGAAGCGCAACCCACCCATACCCCTTACCTAACACTACGGGCAATTTAGCTTGGCCAATTCACCTGACCCGCACATCTTTGTGACTGTGGGAGGAAACCGGAGCACCCGGAGGAAACCCACGCAGACACGGGGAGAACATGCAAACTCCACACAGTCAGTCGCCTGAGTCGGGAATTGAACCCGGGTCTACAGGCGCTGTGAGGCAGCAGTGCTAACCACTGTGCCACCGTGCCGCCCTACCACTGTGCCACCGTGCCGCCCAAGATTTTTCACAGGAGAGTGGATCCAGCAAAATGTAATCACCAAACTACATAAGGGGATATTAAGACAGGAAATCAAGGCTGTGGGTTTTAATGGGGAAAACAAGGTGGCAATGTGTGGGGATGGGATTCCAAAGGTTAGCCTCGGGAAACAGACAGTGGCCAACTATGGAATGATTAAAATCTTGAATATTCAAAAGGCCAGAAGTGGAACAGTGTAGAGTGTTGGAGGGCTGAGGCTGTACAGGGATTTGAAAACAAGGATTGGCTTTTTAAACACGAGATTTTCCACAAATGATCCAGAACTAATTGGGATCACACCACAATTTGATCATTCTGACCCCATTATCTCTCTGGAATGGTAATGATAGCAATGAAGTTGAAGTTAAGGTTCACTACCTGGGCAGGTAGGACATGTTCCTGGAGGTTTTATATCACTGTTAGCACTTCCCTGTGGTCTTGTCTCTGCGTGGATTACCCTTCCTTCTCACAGCCAAGAGGAAAAGTAGTTGTTGCCTGATTGTGTGATACTGAACTCTTTCTCTCTTAACTCTTAACCGCTGTCTGAAATTATTTTTATTTGGGTGGCTTCATTACCTAGACCAGCATTTGTTGCCCATCCCTAATTGCCTAGAGATAGTAGTTAAGAGTTATTCACATTTCCGTGGGTCTGGAGTCACATGTAAGTCAGACCAGGTAATAGCAGAAGATTTCCTTCTCAAAAGGACATTAGTGAACCAAATGAGTTTTGTTTTTGAAAGACGATTGACATGGTTTTCACTAGCTGAAAATGTGTTGCTGGAAAAGCGCAGCAGGTCAGGCAGCATCCAAGGAACAGGAAATTCGATGTTTCGGGCATAAGCCCTTCATCAGGAATGCCTGACCTGCTGCGCTTTTCCAGCAACACATTTTCAGCTGTGATCTCCAGCATCTGCAGACCTCACTTTCTCCTCGATGGTTTTCACTAGGCCAGTTCTCCATTCCAGATTTTACTAAATTCAAATTTCACAGTCTGCCACAATCAGATTTGAACCCATGACCCAGAACATCAGCCTGGGATTCTGGATTGCGAGTACTGACCCTCCAGGAGATGCAACACTCCTTCAGAACTGCCACTCAAGAGGGTGGTTTGTGTATGGCATGAGCTTCCCCAGGAAGTGCTGAGTGTGAGTACAATTACAACATTTAAAAGACAGTTGGATAAGTACATGAATTGGAAAGGTTTGGAGGGATGTGGGTGAGAAGCAGGCAGGTAGGATTATGTTCGACATGGACTGGTTGGGCAAAAATATCTGTTTCTGTTCAGTATGACTCTATGACTCAGTATTACCACATGTGGAGTACAGCACTCTCTCAGTACTCTCCCTCCAATTAACGGAATGCTTCCTTGTTACTAACCCCCCAACAAGCGTCAACATTCTCTCAATCTCAGACACAACAACTGAGCTGTGAGCAATTGCCCTTGATTTCAAGGCTGTGTGGCAGTGAATAACACTACCCAGAGATCAGGGTCTAAGGGAGAACTTCACTGGGAGTGTGTGACACAAGAGGATAGCATTGTGTTCTGTTTAAAGCTATATTCAATTACCACCATCCAAAAAAGAAACTATTTGCATTTCCATAGCATCTTTTGAGACCTCAGAAAGCACTTGACTACCAAGAAAGTACACTCACTGTTGGAATGTAGGAAACATAATTAAATTTCTCACAGCAAGATTCCACAAAATTCAATACGATAATGAGCACACACCATCCCCTCTTTTAATGATACGGAATGGATAATAAGTGGCACAGCGCACTGGGGAAAACTCATCCAATTCTTCTTGGAAATAGCAGCCAGTGGATCTTTTAAATCCTCCTGAGAGGGCAGGTGTGACCACGGTTTATCACCTCATCCAAAATGAAAAATCCTTCCAACTTGCAGCAAAGCCTGAGTACTTTTCTCAGAGTATCAGCCTGGGTGACTTCCTCAAGCCTGTACACTCTGGGACTTGAACCCACACTCTCCTGATTCAGAGACCAAGGAGTGCTACCCACTGAGACACAGAGAACAGCTTCTGTTTTCATGTCAAGCCAGTTTAAGAACGCCTCTTGATTTTATTATGATCTTGCAATTTCTATGAAAGTGTTTGCGAATCGACCTTATCAAATGTCTGCTGAAAATTAAGACATGGGTAACTCCAACGCACTCCCTTTCTGCATGAATGCAGCCACACTGAAGATCCACACTTGGTGAAGCCCTTGCTTGTTCTGCCTGTTATCTTTCTTGACCTCATGCTATGCTCAATTGCAACATGTCTGAAATAATTGAATCATTTCTTTGGTAATTGACTGAGGATGATGTGCGTTACGGATGTGGAACTGAATGCTCTATTACTTTTGCTTATAACCTTTCTGCAATCACAAGTGGCTTCTCAGCTTTCTGAATTGCCACCCTCTGCAAAGAGATAAGAATGGCTGATCTCTTGGAGGTCTCTTTCCCTTCTTGCTCTTTCTGTCTCTGTCTCTGTCTCTGTCTTTCTCTCTCTCTCTCTCTCTCTCTCTCTTTCTCTCTCCCTCTCTCCCTGTGTCTCTCAGGTGAAACATTAAACCAAGGGTCCATTACCTCACCAACAAGACACAAAACACCCCTTTACCATCCTTTTATAGAATAGAAAAGACAATCACTTGGTGAGTACAGTGACTCAGTGGTTAGCACTGATACCTCACAGCGCTAGGGACTCAGCTTTGATTCCAGCCACGGGTAATGGCTATGTGGAGTTTGCACTTTCTCCCCATGGCTGAGTGGGTTTCCTCCCACAGTCCAAAGATGCGCAGGTTAGGTGAATTGGCCATGCTACTGTGTCCAGGCACGTTAGGTAGATTAGTCAGGGGAAATGAAAATCTGTTGCTGGAAAAGCGCAGCAGGCCAGGCAGCATCCAAGGAGCAGGAGAGTTGACATTTCGGGCAAGAGCCCTTCTTCAGGAATGTTTTGGAGGGATGTGGGAAATGTAGAGTAGTAGGGGAATGGGTCGAATACGCTTTGGAGGGTCAATGTGATCTTGTTAGGCTTAATGGCCTGTTTCCACACTGTAGGGATTCTTTCTATGAAAATCAGATGATTCAAGTCATTAACAAATTCACTGTTCATGGCACCTTCCTCAATTCAGTTCCTATTCATCTGCATGATGTTTCTTTTTCTTTCATTCAAGGCAAGTAGTCATCTGTGGCTGGGCCAACATTTATTGCCCACCCCAAGATATCTTTGAGAAAGTGGTAGCAAAAAGCCTTCCTGAGCCACTGCAGTCCTTGTGCTGTAGATCTTTCCACATGCTATTAGAAAGGGAGTTCTAGGATCTAAACCCAGTGACTCTTAAAGAATAGCAATAGAAAAGTCAGGATGATGTTGGACTTGGAGGGAATTTTAGAGTCATAGAGTCATAGAGATGTACAGCACGGAATCAGACCATAAGACCATAAGACATAGGAGTGGAAGTAAGGCCATTCGGCCCATCGAGTCCACTCTGCCATTCAATCATGGCTGATGGGCATTTCAACTCCACTTACCCGCATTCTCCCCATAGCCCTTAATTCCTTGGGGCATCAAGAATTTATCAATCTCTGCCTTGAAGACATTTACCGTCCCGGCCTCCACTGCACTCTGCAGCAATGAATTCCACAGGCCCACCACTCTCTGGCTGAAGAAATGTCTCCGCAGTTCTGTTCTGAATTTACCCCCTCTAATTCTAAGGCTGTGTCCACCCTTTCCAAGCCATGTATTATCTTGTAAATTTCTATTAGATCTCCCCTGAATCTTCTAAACTCCAATGAATACAATCCCAGGATCCTCAGCCGTTCCTTGCATGTTAAACCTACCATTCCAGGGATCATCCGTGTGAATCTCCGCTGGACATGCTCCAGTGCCAGTATGTCCTTCCTGAGGTGTGGGGATCAAAACTGGACACAGTACTCCAAATGGGGCCTAACCAGAGCTTTATAAAGTCTCAGTAGCACAACGGTACTTTTATATTCCAACCCTCTTGAGATAAATGACAACATTGCATTCGCTTTCTTAATCACGGACTCAACCTGCATGTTTACCTTTAGAGAATCCTCGACTAGCACTCCCAGATCCCTTTGTACTTTGGCTTTATGAATTTTCTCACCGTTTAGAAAGAAGTCCATGCTTGTATTCCTTTTTCCAAAGTGCAAAACCTCGCATTTGCTCACGTTGAATTCCGTCAGCCATTTCCTGGATCACTCTCCCAAACTGTCTAGATCCTTCTGCAGCCTCCCCACTTCCTCAGTACTACCTGCCTATCCACCTAACTTCGTATCATCGGCAAACTTCGCTAGAATGCCCCCAGTCCCTTCATCCAGATCATTAATATATAACGTGAACAGCTGCGGCCCCAACACTGAACCCTGCGGGGCACCGCTTGTCACCGGCTGCCATTCCGAAAAAGAACCTTTTATCCCAAAGGTCCTTCTGTCCAACCTGTCCACGCTGACCAGATATCCCAACCCAATCTACCCCCACTTGCCAGCACCCAGCCCATATCCCTCCAAACCCTTCCTATTCATATACCCATCCAAATGCCTCTTAAATGTTGCAATTGTACCAGCCTCCACCACTTCCTCTGGCAGCTCATTCCATACACGTACCACCCTCTGCGTGAAAAAGTTGCCCCTTAGGTCCCTATTATATCTTTCCCCTCTCACCCTAATCCGATGCCTTCTAGTTCTGGACTCCCCACCCTAGGGAAAAGACTTTGTCTGTTTATCCTATCCATGCCCCTCATAATTTTGTAAACCTCTATAAGGTCAAGTTTCACAACATCTTTCCAATAGGAAGGAGACCAGAATTGCACGCAATATTCCAACAGTGGCCTAACCAATGTCCTGTACAGCCGCAACATGACTTCCCAACTCCTGTACTCAATACTCTGACCAATAAAAGGAAAGCATACCAAACACTTTCTTCACTATCCTATCTACCTGCCACTCCACTTTCCAGGAGCTATGAACCTGCACTCCAAGGTCTCTTTCTTCAGCAACACTCCTGAGGCCTTAACCATTAAGTGTATAAGTCCTGCAAAGATTTGCTTTCCGAAAATGCAGCACCTCATATTTATCTGAATTAAATTCCATCTGCCACTTCTTGGCCCATTGGCCCATCTGGTCCAGATCCTGTTGTAATCTGAGGTAACCTTATTCGCTGTCCCTACACCTCCAATTTTGGTGTCATGTGCAAACTTATTAACTGTACCTCTTATGCTTGCATCCAAATCATTTTAGTAAATGACAAAAGTAGAGGGCCCAGTACCGATCCTTGTGGTACTCTACTGGTCACAGGCCTCCAGTCTGAAAAACAACCCTCCACCACCACCCTCTGTCTTCGACCTTTGAGCCAGCTCTGCATCCAAATGGCTAGTTCTCCCTGTGTTCCATGAGATCTAACCTTGCTAATCAGTCTCCCATGGGGAACCTTGTCGAACACCTTACTGAAGTCCATGTAGATCACATCTACCGCTCTGCCCTCATTAATCCTCTTTGTTACTTCTTCAAAAAACTCAATCAAGTTTGTGAGACATGATTTCCCACACACAAAGCTATGTTGACTATCCCTAATCAGTCCTTGCCTTTCCAAATGCATGTACATCCTATCCCTCAGGATTCCCTCCAACTTTATCTTACAACTGAACATGAGTATGCCAACTCCAGAAAACATCAAGGAATTCAAAAGGGATTACAAAGGTCATGGAATTCCCCTTTGATTCGCCAAAGCTCATTTGGGAAACAATCTATAGAAATGCAATGCTATTTGAATGTCAAGGGGAGATGGTTAGATTCTCCCACATTGGAGATGGTCATTGCCTAGCAACTGCATGGTGAGAACATTACCTACCCAAATTTGGATTTTGCCAGGTCTTGCTGCCTACGGACATGGGCTGCTTCAGTATCTGAAGGTGCTGAACATTGTGTAAACATCAGTGAACATTCCCACTTCTGACCTTATGATGGAGGATAGGTCATTGATGAAGCAGCTGAAAATAATTTGGTCTCAGACACTCCCCTGAGAGTCTTCCTTCAGAATAAATCATTGGTTGTAAAGCAGTTTTATTGAAGTGCTGTAAGGAGGATAGGATGCTGTCAGTTTTATTACTGATCAGGCCTAGTCTGTTAAGCTCCAAGAGGTCGCTCTCCAGATCTTGATTTGTTCACAATTGGAAATTTTCTGTCTTGACATTAGATGTCAATTTGCCAATCTTTCAAGCACTGTGTGATCTCCAAAGCAGGCCTCTTCATTTGGTGAGGAGGCTACTTGTAAGATTGGGACCTGTCCTCCATTTTGGGCTGTTTCAGCACATCATGAAAATGACTGAACATAGATAGGAATGGTTCCTATTGTGTGAAAGCAACACAAATCCTCTGAATATATAAGATAATCAATTATCAATCTTTTCCTTCTCTCCAATTCCTTCACCCCCATTTACACACCTTCTTTCATAGCCTTTACCTCTACCAATCCACCTTCTCTCTAGATCTCTCTTGCTAATCCAACCACTGTCTCATCATATCCCTCACCTGCGTCCAACTTTATCCCATATCTCCCACCCCACACAACCAACCTCTCCCCATATATTTCACGGGTACTCACCTACTCCTTATATCTCTTATCCACAACCACACCTACTCCCCATGTTCTTCACACATTGTCAACCACCATTTCCCTATACCCCTTACCCTTCCCACCTACTCCCTATGTCCCTCACCCCTGTCCACCTACTCCCCCATCTCTCACCCTACCCACCTACTTCCCATATCGCTCACCCCTCCCCATCCAGTTCCTATATCCCTCATCCCTACCCACTTACTTCCCATATCCTTCACCCATACCCACTTACTCCCCATATCCCTTACCCATATCCACCTACTCCCCATATCCCTTACCCCTACCCACCTATTCCCTGTATCTCTCACATCCAGCCAAGCACTATTTCCCCCTACTGCCATCCAACCACATTCTCCCCACATCCCTCACTCCTACCCACCCAGCAATGGCTGAGTGGTTTTATCACCAAATGATTAATCCAGAAATCAGCTAATGTTCTAGGGACCCTGGTTTGAATCCTGCCATGGCAGATGGGTGCAATTTGAATTCAATGCAAATCTGAAATTAAGAATTTAATGATGACTATGAAACTATTGTCCATTCACAAGTTTTGAGAAGATTTGTAGCTCAGGTTGAGGTTCTGGATATAAGTTTGCTCACTGAGCTGGAAGGTTCTTTTTCAGGCATTTCGTCACCATATTAGGTGACATCATCAGTGAGCCTCCGGTGAAGCACTGGTGATATAGTATGACTATTGTCGATTGATGGGGGATAAAAAACATCCTGCTCACTGATGTCTTTTAGGGAAGGGAAACTGCAGTCCTTACTTGGTCTGGCCTACATGTGACTCCAGATCCACAGCAATGTATGTACCATTTAACTGCACTCTGGGCATTTACAGATAGGCAATAAATTCTGGCTGTGCCAGTGATATCTACATGAATAAATAAGTCCTACAATCCAGCCAAACACTTCTCCTGACATCACAAATCCCAAAACCTATGGTGGTCATCAAAGGAGTTTGTTGAGATTCAAGTCCTAGAAATATCAGGTATCTACAGAAGAATGAGCTAAACTGGGGTACATTCTCTGTCTCTCAGTTTAAGGTGAAAAGTCTTTATTCTTTTAGACTTTTACACCAACTACCCTGAAAAACAGAGAAAACAAATCGACTTTTCAAAGTTAAAGGCAAGAAAGGGACCCATAGGTTGATAAGAAGAAGCTGGTGGGAACAGTAGAAGAATTGAATGTGATGGTTAAGATTCAATGACAGGTTATGAATGCCTGATGAAGTTTTCTGACTTTTAAGTAAAGACTGCTGCAAATATTTAGGTCTTAATTTGTATGGTTCAGAATATAATTCTCAATTTTAGAAATTAAAGTTTTCAGTATAAGAAATTGGGGCATCTGTTTGAGAAACTGGCAAAGAAAATTCTGCCCTACATGCAATATGAATCATAATTAATCTGCGTTTATCTTTGAAGGATCAAGTTGATAGTGAACAACAGTCTAAATAATGCATGTCCCTTCTCTAGTCCTCTTAGGAGAACCAGGTAGTCAGGTGAGACATCAATTATACCCATTCGAAATATAAGTTGTTCATATGGGTTTCTGAATCAAAGTGAAGATAAGTGGGCGGCATGGTGGCAAGTGAGCAGCACGGTGGTAGTGGGCGACACGGTGGCACAGTGGTTAGCACTACTGCCTCACAGCACCAGAGACCCGGGTTCAATTCCCACCTCAGGTGACTCACTGTGTGGAGTTTGTACATTCTCCCCGTGTCTGCGTGGGTTTCCTCCGGGTGCTCCGGTTTCCTCCCACAGTCCAAAGATGTGTAGGTCGGGTGAATTGGCCGTGCTAAATTGCCCGTAGTGTTAGGTGAAGGGGTAAGTGTAGGGGTATGGGTGGGTTGCACTTTGGCGGGTCGGTGTGGACTTATTGGGCCGAAGGGCCTGTTTCCACACTGTAAGTAATAACGTGTTTTCATTTATTGTTGAAATCCCAAAGTACACCATATTGTCATTGAAATGGGTTGTTCGGAATCAAAGCTTCTTTTATTTTGGTTTTGTTGGTATAGCCTCCATCTCATTGGATGAAGACAGCAGTATGAGATGATTACAAGTTGAGTCTGCACTTAAAGCAAAAAAAAAACAACTTTATCATTCACTGTGCAGTATGTGGATGGAATGCAGGTTTTGTTTGAATTTGTTGTATGGAAAATACAGGGATTTACCTCATTTGCAGCTGGGGGGAGAAATTTTCAGTGTTTCTCATAGATCCTTATGGTAGAAAGCAGTCAGTGGACTTAGTTTGGAAATTGTGAGAAGGTAGTTATGTGTCTGCTTTGAGCCAGCTGAAGTGCTGAGTCATTAAAAAATACTTGAAGGATTACTTCGCCAAAAAAACTAATGGAAGGATCCATGTAAAATATTCTCTTGAAGAATATCTAGAACACTGAGGAGAATTAAAGTAATTTCCAGAGGACTGTGGCATACCTTGTAAGTTGGTTCAGAAAGAAGTTAATGAACCATTAGAATTTCTGTAACAGAAAGAAAATTCTTGGAGTTGAATGCAAAGTAGAACTCAATTCAAAAGGTAAATAATTCTGAACTGTAATGTTATTAACAGTGCTTGTTTTGTTTGGCTCTTACCTACAACAAAGCTTGTTTTTGTTTCAAAAGTGAGATCTTGTGGTGTAATTCTTTCATTAATTATGGAGTGCTTGGATTTCTCTTTAAATGTTAGCAAGCCATAATAGGATTGTAACAGGGCTGTCTTTATAATTAATACCTACAGTGTCACAAACCAGTTATTGTTCTTTGCCCAAGATAGGCAGCTGCCTGGGCTAAGCATGGATAGGGAGGAGTAAATAATTGCAGGGGTGTGTTGTGGGATTGAGACTAATGAGATTGCCTCCTGAAAGACTCAATGGGCCAAATAGACTCCTCTTGTGCTGTGAATAGAATTCAGTGGTGTAAGTGAAGGAGACCGTTCTGATTGGCTCCTAATGTCCATCAGCCTTTTAGCTCAAGTGACCCCTTCATTCATTTTCATTTTTTTCTTTGTTTTACAGTGAGACTGCATGACAGTATATCTGAGGAAGGCCACCACTACCTGATCTTTGACTTGTAAGTAGAACATCACATTTTTAAAAATGTTATATTTAACAGTCATGTTCACTCCCTCACGACTTCCCCTCAAATGCTTATTGATTCCATCAACGATCTCATGTAGACTTGGAAGAGGACATGGGTTCAGGCCACACTCCAGAGACTGCTGCAGTCTTGGGGATGGGGGGAATACTGAGGGAGTGCTGCACCATCAAAGTTTGAGGATCAGCAGTGAGAGAGCACCATACTGTCACAGGGTCAGTACTGAGGGGGTGCTGCACTGTCAGAGGGTCAATAAACAGGGAGTGCCGCACTGTCAGAGGGTCAGTACTGAGGGAGTGCTACACTGGCAGAGGGCAGTACTGAGGGAGTGCTGCACTGTCATGGGGTCAGTACTGAGGGAGTGCTGCACTGTCATGGGGTCAGTACTGAGAGAGTACTGAGGGAGTGCTGCACTGTCGGAGGGTCAGTACGGAGGGAGTGCTGCACTGTCACAGGGTCAGTACTGAAGGAGCGCTGCACTGTCATGGGGTCAGTGCTGAGGGAGTGCCAGACTGTCAGAGGGTCAGTGCTGAGACAGTGCCACACTGTTGGAGGATCAGTGCTGAGGGAACACCGCACTGTCTGGCACAGTGCTGAGGGACTGTCGGAGGGTCAGTGCTGAGGCAGTGCCACACTGTTGGAGGGTCAGTGCTGAGGGAACACCGCACTGTCCGGCACAGTGCTGAGGGACTGTCGGAGGGTCAGTGCTGAGGCAGTGCCACACTGTTGGAGGGTCAGTGCTGAGGGAACACCGCACTGTCCGGCACAGTGCTGAGGGACTGTCGGAGGGTCAGTGCTGAGGGAGCTCTGTACTGTTGGAGGCGCAGTGCTGAAGCTGCATTGTTGTTGGTGAGTACTGAGGGAGTTGGTCAGCACTGTCAGAGGGAGTGCTACAAAGTCAGAAAGACAGTTATATTGGAGAGCAGCACAGAGTGAGTGTAACTAGAGCCCCCAGTCTGCTGCAAAATTTAATTTGTGACAATGGGTGACGTACTTTAAGGTTGAAAATTAATTAACACTTTCATGTGTAATATTTTGTAGTTCCAAAATTTCCAACATGCTATGTCCTTCTCTAACTATGTAACCTCCACCTGCTCTTTAACCTTTATCCTTCTTCCCTCGAACTCTGCTCTTTTGTACCTTCCACACCCCCTTCATCCACATGACTTCAGTTACCAGGACTCTAAATCCTAGAACAGTCACCCAAATAATCTGCTTCTCCAACTCTCTCTCTCTCTTTGTCTATCTCTGTCCAACTTTATGTCCTGCTTCTTAAATCTCTGGTTGCCTACCTTAAAGGTTTCCTCACGTGATTTGTGTGGCATTGTCACAGATGGCCACTACTGAACCCTTGTGCCACCTCCACAAGTACATTTTGTAGCTAAAGTTGTTTGAGACGGGTCACTGCCTCCAGTCATCCTTTGTCTGTGCTTTTACTTAGAGTCTACTTAGTGATTAATGGCAGAGTGTACGCCACTGTAGAGTATCTACAGAAGAGGCAATGTTCTCAGATTACAAGAACTTTTATTGTATGATAGCAATAAACAACTCCATTTTGTCAGGCACATTGACCCAGAGGTGGTACAGATCCATCTGCTCCCTCTAAAAATCGGAGTAGAACTCCTTATCTCCACCCACAGAGTGTCTGTGACTTCAGTTAAATGGGTGAAGCCAATGGATCGGGAATGTTTACCCCTTGAGAGCCATTACAGCATTCAGCAATTTGGTGTCAATTTCTGTGTAATAACTGCCTCTGTGGTGCAACTTGTAATGTTAAAGGGACTACATATTTGCAAGCGATTGTTATTTAATCCCAGTGATCTGGGTCAGTACTTTGGTCTGAATATTAGCTCTGTGCTTAGCAAGCTTTTAGCTCATTTGTTTTTCTTGCAGATTGTCTCTATGCCTCAGGCAGGAGCTCATCATATGTGGTATATTTCTGCACCGAAAACAAATGATCAAAAAGTCGACAGTCAATAAGTGGAATGGGTTCCATTTGTTCAGCTAATTTATATTGTTATATCCTTTACTGTCCCTGTGTTGTAAATCCACATGTTATGAGCATCAGAATATACTGGGTTTGTTTGAAAGGGACAGTGTAAATAAACCATTCCTGTTCTGTGCCTGTCCTGGGAGTGTTTAATGTGGACAGTGTAGAGGAAAATTTATTCCGTGTCTAACCCTATGCTATCCCTGTCCTGGAAGTATTTGATGGGGCATTATAGAGAGAACTTTACTTTATATCTAACCTTGTGCGGTAGCCCTCCTGGGAGTGTTTGATGTGGACATTGTGGAGGAGAATTGTAGGGTTCTGAGGAAGAGTCACTGGACTCAAAACGTTAACTCTGATTTCTCTCCACAGATGCTGCCAGGCCTGCTGGGTTTTTCCAGCAATTGCTGTTTTTTCCAGTGTAGAGGAAGATTTATTCTGTATCCAGCCTCATGCTGGGGGTCTTTCATGGAATATTAGAGAGAGAGGTTGACTTGGTTTATAACCCATGCTGTACCTATGTTGGGAGCATTTGATTGGGACAGTGTAGAGAGAGCTTTAATCTGTATCTGAACTATGCTGTACAGATCCTAGGAGTGTTTGAGGGGGCAGTGTAGACAGAGCTTTACTCTGATTTAACCCCAGGCTATACCTGTCCTGGGAGTCGTAATGCGGAGGTGCCAGTGTTGGACTGAGGTGGACAAAGTTAAAAATCACACAACGCCAGATTATAGTCCAAATGGTTTATTTGAAACCACAACCTTTCAGAGCCCCCACTCCTTCCTCAGGCAGCTAGTGCAAGAGAATACATTGGACACAGAATTTATCAGTAAATGATCGAAGGGTCAGACAACTTATGCAAACATATTGAACAAACCTAGATGGCTATTAAGTCTTTCATCAGTTAGAATGAAGGTGCAGGTTTCAATTGATTAATATGTAAATCTTAGATTTCTTTCAAGTCACTGTCCCAAGATAAAACATTTGGTTTTATCAGAATAAAGGTGAAACCTCAGGCCAGACAATGCATTTTAGGTGTGAGGCTATGTTTCAAGTCTGTATCTCAAACTGGAGTCAGACTGGTTTTATTTCCAAAGCAGGTATTTATAAAATGTCACATGAATTTGCTGTGTGCTTTTTGAACAAAATAGAATGTATCTTCAAATACAAATCTGCAAATGCAAATGAACCCAATAGACGTGTGTGTGTGTGTGCAAGGAGTGTTTGATGGGGATCATGTAGGGGAAGCTTTACAGTTTTTCTGAACTATGTTGTACTTATCCTGGGAGTGTTTGGTGGGAACATTGTAGATGGAGATTTACTCTATATTAAACCCTTCTGGATATGCTTTGGACTTGTTTTCTGGGGCAATGTAAGAAGGATCTTTACTTTGTATCTCACCGACTCTGATTTAATTGAAGCCTTAAATCATCCATCATCTTAAAGAGAATAGAATTCACTGGAAGTGAAGTGTCAGGTTAAACAAAAGGATAGAATAAATCATGCCCAGTAATCAGGCAGTATTCTGTCATATTTGGCAGAACACCGAATAGTCAAACCTCCATATCCAACCATTCCATGGAGAAATGATTGAAGGAACAAACAATATTTCATGTGCATTGGGGCATGTGGACTTGAATCCTTTTTAGTGCACCCCTCGGGCAATGTCTTGCTTTGAATATTTATTAGATCTACTTGTCAGCAAAGTAAGATTTGCATTTATAGAGTGGATTCACAGATAATGGATTTATTTTAATGAGGGTAGTCACTGTTAGGTTAAATTAAATTTATTAGCTGATATGAGCACAATCTCTGATAAATGTTCAGATAATTTTATCTGTACGTTCTGTTAACTTAGGGACAAAATATGACCCAATGAACCTGGGAGATTCCCCACCTCCCTTCATCAAAGTCATGAATTAGAATCCCTACAGTGTGGAAACAGGCCCTTCAGCCCAACAAGTCCACACTAACCCTCTGAAGTGTAACCCACCCAGACCTATTCCCCTACATTTTACCCCTGACTAATGTCATCTAACCTACACAACCCAGAACACTATGGGCAATTTAGCATGGCCAATTAACCCTAACCTGCATATCTTTGGATTGTGGGAGGAAACCCACACAGACACAGGGAGAAGTTGCAAACTCCACATAGACAGTAGCCTGAGGCTGGAATTGAACCCAGGTCCCTAGCAGTGTGAGGCAGCAGTGCTAACCACTGAGCCACATGCTGGCCCATGTGGCTATGTTTTTTTTATTTCCACTTGAAAGGACAGCCAGTTAGGCCTTCAGTACAATGTTTTACCTGAAAAACAGTAGCTCTGACGCTGCAGCACACCCTCCACACAAAGGGTCATAGAACCTCAGAACAGAAGTAGGCCATTCAGCCAAGTCCACTCTTCCATTCAATGGCTGCTCTGATAATCCTTAACTCCACTTTCCTGTCCTATGCCCATAACCTTGATTCCCTCACTGATTAAAAAAATTAGGTATCTAGGTCACCCACTGCAGTGAAGAATTCTGTCAATCACTAACCTCTGAGAGAAGAAATTCCTCTTCATTTCTGTCTTCAAAGGCCAATCCCCCAAACACTCCAACCTTTCCCCATTTAAGTAACATTCAACTCTTCCATTCTCCCGGCCAAAGTGCACAATCTTATTTCAACTGTAGAAAGTTGCAGCACAGTCGATTTTGGGGATCTTCATACGTGAATCATTGAAGCGAGCATCCAATTTCAGAAGGTAATTGAGCCTGTTGGCTTCTGTTTCAAAGGGAATAGAGTATAGCAATATGGAGGACGCGTTAAAATCCTTCAAAACTTTAGTCACAAGCACTATGAGCAGTTTTGGGTCCTTTATCTAAGGAAAGATATACTGGCATTGGAGGCAGTCCAGTTGAGGTTCACTCAGGTGATTCCAGGTGTAGAGCGATTTATGAGGAGAGGTTTATTAGGTTTTCCTTGTACTTTCTGGAATTCAACCTAATTGAAATCTTCCAGACTTTTAGGGACTTGACAGCTTAATATGGAGACAATATTTCCCCTCGAGGGAGAATCTAGGGTCACAGAAATCCATTCAATACTGACACCTTAACCCTCAGCTCAACAATGCAGCACTCCCTCAGTACTGACCATTTGACAGTGCAGTGCTCCCTCAGTAGAGACCCTCTGACAGTGCAGCGCTCCCTCAGTACTGACCCTTTGACAGTGCAGCGCTCCCTCAGTAGAGACCCTCTGACAGTGTGGTGCTCCCTCTACAATGACCCTCTGACAGTGTGGTGCTCCCTCTAATCATTTGAATTATAATCTCAGTGCTTAAGGCTTGTGAACTTGCACTCTTACTCTCTCCTCTATATAAAGTATATACTTAATAAAGGTTATTCACTAACATGGATGTGGATTACCTTTGATCCATAACCCCTAACTAACCTTACGACATCAGTCGGATGAAATGGTGTGCTCTTGATTGTAATGTCTCTGGAACTGTAACACACTTGCATGCTTACCACATGGTTCATGAGTTCCCTTTCTTCTGTCTCTACAGAATCACTGGTGGCGAGCTGTTTGAAGACATTGTGGCTCGTGAATATTACAGTGAGGCTGATGCCAGGTAAGTGCACAGTTTGGACACTGCCACGTGGGCACTCTCATTCAATTAGTTCTCATTGCCCTGTGCTTTCTCTAACACAACTGAACCTTGGATCTGCCTCTCACCTGGAGCATTTGGCATTCCCAGGTCGGTGGAGCTTGTCTCTGAGAGTGAGATTGGGGCAGTGGGAGGCGAGGAGCGCAAATTCAAGTTCTCTCTCGGGTATTACACTCCACTGAATGAAGTCTTTCTTTTTATCCACTTGTTGGGCATGGGCATCTCTGGCTGGGCCAGCATTTACTGTCCGTTCCCAGTTGCGCTTGAGAAGATTATGATGAAATGCTGCAGTCCACCTGCTTTGGATTGACTCACAACACTGTTCAGGAGGGAATTTCTTAACAAGGTACAATTGGACCCAGAAACTAAGGAGACCAAATGGTTATGAAGCAATAACCACATCCAGAGGGTAAGAGCAGGAGGCGATTTGTTTGATTTCAAAATGTGCAGAATTACGGAATCTTAAGGCACATGTCTTCACTATCCCCTCACTAGACTAATTGACAGGGAGGTACAGTTTAAAATCATGGAATGAAACAGCCCAGAAGGAGGACACTTGGCCCATTGCATCTGTGCTAGCTCTTTACAAATGCAATCTAATTGGTTCTACTCCCCTCTTCTTGCCTTGTTCCTTAATCCTAAAACTTCTCCCCTTTGACCATAGAGTATAAATAAAACGTAAATCAATAAAGCTCAGAATCAGGCCCTTCATCCCACCATGTCTGTGCCAAAATGATGCCATTCTAAATGAATCCCATCTTCTTGCATGTAACCCATATCCTGCTATTCTCTGTCTGAATGCCTCTTAAACATTGCTATTTTATCTACCTCTACCATTTCCCATAGCAATACATTACAGGCACCACTGCGTAAAAAAACACTTGCCTCACACATCTCCTTTAAACTTTCCTCTTCTCACTTTAAACTGTTGCCCCTGGGTATTTGATGTTTCTGCTCCCAGAAAAAGACTCTGACTATACACTCTATCCAAGCCTCTCATAACGTTGTAGACCTCAATTAGGTTGCCCCCCTCAGCGTCCAATGTTCTTGCAAAAACAATCCAAGATTGTCTAACCCCTCCTTATAGCTTTGGAGATGCCTGTGTTGGACTGGGGTGTACAAAGTTAAAAGTCACACAACACCTGGTCATAATCCAACAGGTGTAATTGGAAGCACTAGCTTTCGGAGTGCTGCTCCGTCATCAGGTGGTTGTGGAGTATCAGATCATAAAACACGGAACTTATAGCAAACGTTTACAGTGTGATATAACTGAAATTATATATATATTAAATTATACATTATATATTGAACAAACAATTCAGGTCTTTCTCAATATATAATTTCAGTTACATCACACTAAACCTTTGCTATAAATTCTGTGTCTTATGATCTTAGACTCCACAACCATCTGGTGAAGGAGCAATGCTCTGAAAGCCAGTGCTTCTAAATAAACCTGTTGGACTATAACCTGGTGTTGTGTGACTTTTAACTTCTTATAGCTGGTACACTCCAATCCAGGCAACATCCCGCTAAACCTCTTCTGCACCTCTTGAAAGGCTCCACATCCTTTCTGTAGTGTGGCAACAAGAACAATTCATAGTACGCCAGATGTGGTCTAACTAAAGTTTCATACAGCAGCAACATGACTTGCTAACTTATTTCTCGATGCCCCAATTGATGAAAGCAAACATGCCACACGCCATCTTTACCACTCCATCCACTTGCTTTTCCACTTACGGGAGCTATGGTCTTGCACCCCAAGATCCCTCTGTATATCACTATTCCAAACAGTCCAGCCAATTACAATATAATTTTCTCGTGTATTTGACCTCCCAAAATGCATCACCTCACACTTGTCTGGATTGAATTCCAGGTGCCATCTCTCCTTCCAATTTTCCAACTGTTTCCGTGCTGTACATCTCTATGACTCTGTGATATTCCATGCAATTTATTCTTCTGGACCACAGGGACTTTGTCAAATGCTTAACAAAGTCCATGTTGACAACATTGACTGCCCTACCCTCCTCAATATCTACATCACTTCCTCAAAGAGTTCATTCAATTTGTGAGACAAGACCTGTTTCACACAAAGCCATGCTAACTATCCCTAATAATTCTTCAAATGCAAGTAAATCCTGTCCCTAAGAATCTTGTCCAATAATTTCCATACCACTGATATAAAGCTCACTGGCCTATAACTTCCTGGATTATCTATATTGCCCTTTTTGCAGAAAGGAACAATGTTGGCTATTTTCCAGTCTTTTGGCATGTTGCCTGTGACTAAAAAGGATATAAAGATCTCTGTCAAGATACCAATCTCCTCTCTTGCCTCCTTCAATATCCTGGGATAGATCCCATTTGGCCCTGGGGTCCTATCTACCTTTATGGTTTTCAAGATAGTCAACACTTTCCTCCATAATATCAACATGCCTTAGAATATCAACAAACCCCTCTCTGTACATACCCCATCATCTAATGTGAAGTACTCATCAATGACCTCACCCGCCTTTCCTCTAGCTCCAGATATAAATTGCTTCCTTTGTCCTTGAGAGGACCGACTCTTTCCCTAACTACTCTCTTGCTCTTAATACACATACAAAATGATTCTCCTTAATCTGATTTACATTTCATGGCCCCTTCTAACCCTCCTAATTTCTTTTCTGTTTCCTTTATATTCCTCAAGGGCCTTGCCTGATTTCTGTTTCCAAATTAACTAAGCTTATATCTCTCATTAACCAAGGTTCCCGAATCTTGCCATCCTCACAAGAACACGCTGGTCCTATTCTCTGGTCAACTAGCTTTTTACAAGACTCCCACATGTCAAATAGCTGCCCCCAATCCAGTAACACTGTTGTAATTATCCTTTCCCCAATTTAGCTCTTTCACCCAAGGACCAATCTTTTCCTTATCCATAAGTATCTTAAAACTCACAGAATTATGATCACTGTTCCCAAAATGCTCCACCACTGAGATAGTAATCATCAGGCCAGGCTGACTCTCCAATCCTGATGAAGGGCTTATGCCCGAAACGTCGAATTTCCTGTTCCTTGGATACTGCCTGACCTGCTGCGCTTTAACCAGCAATACATTTTCAGCTCTGATCTCCAGCATCTGCAGACCTCACTTTTTACTCTCCAATACAGGGTCTAATACAGCCTCTCCCCCAGCTGGGCTATCTGTGTATTGTTTCAAGAATCCCTCCTGGATGCACCTAACAAATTCTGCCCTATCTAAGCCCCTGGCACTAGCTGTCCCAGGACATTAAATCATCCACTATAATAACTGTTTTTGCATCTTTCTGTGATGTGTTTCCATATCAGTTCCTCTGTCTCCCACTGACTATTGGAAGGTGTACAGTATTACCCCATCATAGTGGTTGCACCTTTGTTATTCCTGAGTTGTACCCATGTGGCCTCACTGGATAAGCCCTCCCAGATGTCCTCTCTCAACACAGTTATGGCATTCTCCTTAATCCACATCTTTTATATCCTTCTCTATCTCACCCCATGGATTCCTTTACCAAGACATTTCTAAACCCTGGAATGTTGAGCTGTCAGTCCTGCCTTTCTCTCTGTAGTGGCTACCACATCACAGTGCCACGTATTAGTCCAGGCTCTAAAATCATCTGGATTAGTGGTGCTGGAAAAGCACAGCAGTTCAGGCAGCATCCGAGGAGCAGTAAAATCGATGTTTCGGGCAAAAGCCCTTCATCAGGAATACAGTGCCTGAAGGGTGGGGAGAAAGTAGCACAGAGTACAATAGGTGAGTGGGGGATGGGATGAAGGTGATAGGTCAGGGAGGAGGGTGGAGTGGATAGGTGGAAAAGAAGATAGGCAGGTAGGACAGGTCAAGGGGACAGTGCTGAGCTGGAAGTTTGGAACTGAGGTGAGGTGGGGGAATGGGAAATGAGGAAACTGTTGAAGTCCACATTGATGCCCTGGGTTGAAGTGTTCCGAGGCGGAAGATCAGGCGTTCTTCCTCCAGGTGTCTGGTGGTGAGGGAGCAGTGGTGAAGGAGGCCCAGGAACTCCATGTCCTCGGTAGAGTGGGAGGGGGAGTTGAAATGTTTGGCCACAGGGCAGTGTGGTTGATTGGTGCGGGTGTCTGAGAGATGTTCCCTAAAGCACTCTGCTAGAAGGCGTGCAGTCTCCCCAGTATAGAGGAGACCACATCGGGAGCAATGGATACAATACCCCTAATCCAGAATCTGGTTTCCAGAATCTGCAGTCATTGTTTTTACCCTCTAAGATCATCTGCCTTACCCATTATACTGCTTGCATTAAAATAAATACACTTCAGACAACTAGTCCCGCCATGTTCATTAACTTGGCCCTGCTTGTTCTTCCTATTAGACTGACTTGATGTAGCCCATTTCTTCTCCTCAATCACTCCATGTGGTGACTTACTGTTCCGGTTCCCGCGCACCCTGCCATACTAGTTTAAACCCTCCAGAGGCACTAACAAGTCTCCCTGTTGGAATATTGGTGTCCCTCCAATTTAGATGGAACCCATCCTTGTTGTACATGTACCCTCTGCCCTGGAAGAGATCCCAATGATCCAGATATCTGAAGACCACCCTCCTGCGTCAGCTCTTTAGCCACACATTCAACTGGATTATCTTTCTGTTTTAGACCTCACTTGCATGTGACACTGGGATTAATACTAAGATTACAACCGTAGAGGTCCTGCTTTTCAATTTCTATCTAATTTCCTGGATGCTCTTCACCGGACATGTGTATGTCATTGGTACCAATACAGATCATAACTTCTAACTGCTCACCCTCCTCCTACAGACGATTCTGTGCCCACTCAGAGACATCCTTGACCCTGGCATCAGGCCACCCACCATCTTGGAGTCTTCCTTGCAACCACAGTAACACCTGTCTGTGCCCCAGACTATAATGCCCCTGTCATTAGCGGCCTACTCTTTGGCCCACCTTGCTGTACAAGAAAGCCAGTCGTGGTGCCTGGCTGCAGCCTTCCCCTCAGAGGTCACCACCCACCAACAGTATCCAAATGGTATAGATATTTGAGAGAGAAATGGCCACAAGAGATTCCAGCACTGCCTGCCCACACTTACTCATTTACCTGGAGCTAGAATCTCTGCATTTGTAATAAATAGGCATTCTTGTTGAGTACAGAAACGCTGTCCATGCTTTCCCTCAACCTGGATCTAAAAGAAGGTAAATTGAGGAATTTTATAAAATGTCCAATTTCTGTAATGGCAACAGGAATAATGGGGCTTGATTTTGAGCACACCATCCCAGTGAGGTGTGACACAGACATGAGGAAGTTCATGTTCCTATGTTTATGTGGAGAGATGGATTCCTCCTTACATGAGAAAAGATTAAAAAGAAATTTAGTAGGGAGATTCAAAGTCATTAATAGTTTTGTGAGACTGAATAAGAAATAATAATTGCTAGTAGTAGAAGGATTATTAACACAGATCTAAAATAATTTAGCAAGGGAACGAATGGAGAGAAAGGGGGAATTGTTTTAATACAATGAATTATGATTGGGCTCAGTGATGGATTTCAAAAACGAATTGGATAAATATTTGAAGGGAAAAACAATTAGGACTTTGGGATAAAAGCAAGGGAAGAGGGATCATAGTACATCTCTACCAAAGAGCTAGTACAGGAACAATGGGCCAAAGGTCTCCACTTGCAGTATCAAACCCTGTGGTAGCGCAGATTGAATCTCAGCCTGTCTAGATTATAGTCCAACCGGTTTATAGTTTTTGGAGCACCGTTCTTTCATCGGGTGGTTGTAGAGGTTAAGATCATGGACTATAACCTAGTGTTGTGAAATTTTTAACTCTGTCCACCCCAGTCCAACACTGGCACCTCCAAGTCGTGTCTTGATGATGTTTGTCATGGTATGTACAACGTCCAGTGATGATCACTTTTACTCTTATCCTTTTCTTGTGTTGTATTCTTTCCAGTCACTGCATTCAACAGATCCTGGAGGCTGTTCTACACTGTCACCAGATGGGAATTGTACATCGAGATCTCAAGGTGAGGCACCCTGACAATTTACCCACGGAGCAGGAATGTTCCTGGTCTTCCAGGTAGATCGAGCAGATTGATACTGCCAAGGCCTTGGAGAGGGAATAGCAGAAATGTAAACAGACAAAGAAACTAGGAGCAAAAGGAAGGATCATGTCTGATTCTGTGTCTCACTGCCAAAATCCACCCCTCACTTCATACCTATTGACATATGATACAGAACTGGTTCAAAGGTAGAAGATGGTGGTGGTGGAGGGTTGTTTTTCAGACTGGAGGCTGTGACCAGTGGAGTGTCACAATGATCGGTGCTGGGTCCACTACTTTTCGTCATTTATATAAATGATTTGGATGTGAGTATAAGATTTATAGTTAGTAAGTTTGCAGATGGCACCAAAAGTAGTGGACAGCGAAGAGGGTTACCTCAGATTACAACAGGATCTGGACCAGATGGGCCAATGGGCTGAGAAGTGGCAGATGGAGTTTAATTCAGATAAATGTGAGGTTCTGCATTTTGGGAAAGCAAATCTTAGCAGGACTTATACACTTAATGGTAAGGTTCTAGGTAGTGTTGCTGAACAAAGAGACCTTGGAGTGCAGGTTCATAGCTTCTTGAAAGTGGAGTCTCAGGTAATTAGGATAGTGAAGAAGACGCTTGGTATGCTTTCCTTTATTCATTAGAGTACTGAGTACAGGAGTTGGGAGGTCATGTTGTGGCTGTACAGGACATTGGTTAGGCCACTGTTGGAATATTGCATGCAATTCTGGTCGGAAAGATGTTGTGAAACTTGAAAGAGTTCAGAAAAGATTGACAAGGAGGTTGACAGGTTTGGAGGATTTGAGCTCTAGGGAGAGGTCGAATAGGTTAGGGCTATTTTCCCTGGAGCATCGGAGGCTGAGGGGTGATCTTATAGAGGCTTATAAACTCATGAGGGTCATGGATCGGATAAATAGACAAAGTCTTTTCCCTGTGATCGGGGAGTCCAGAACTAGAGGGCATAAGTTTAGGGTGAGAGGGGAACGATATAAAAGAGACCTCGGGGCAACTTTTTCATGCAGAGGGTGGTACGTGTATGGAATGAGCTGCCAGAGGAAGTGGTGGAGGCTGGTACAATTGCAACATTTAAAAGGCATCTGGATGTGTATATGAATAGGAGGGGTTTGGAGGGATATGGGCCGGGTGCTGGCAGGTGGGGTTGGGATATTTGGTCGGCATGGACTGTTGGACCGAAGGATCTGCTTCTGTGCTGTACATCTCTATGACTGTACATATCTATATCTCTGGTTTCCAGAAATCTATTTCTTTCTTCAATAATATTTAGTCATAGAGTAATACAGCATAGAATTTGGCCCTTCAGCTCACCAGGTCTAACACCAAAACACTCTAATCCCATTTACCTGCACTCTGCCCATAACCCTCTATACCCTGCAATTTTAAGCATTCTTCCAGATATTGGGGAGTACCTTCCTCCATCACCCAATCATAGAAAACATAGCAAATTACAGCGCAGTACAGGCCCTTCGGCCCTCTATGTTGCGCCGACCAAAGTCTACCTAACCTACACTAGCCCAATAACCTCCATATGCTGTTGGACAGTGTGTTCCAGGCAGTGTGTTCCATATTTCTATCACCATCTGGTCTTTCCTCACATCTCCTCTAAACCACTACCTCCTCACCTTTAAATAGTATTCTCTGGTTTTAAACTCTTATGTGATAGATATAGGACAGACGTCAGAGGTAGGTTCTTTACTCAGAGAGAAGTAGGGGCATGGAACGCCCTGCCTGCGATAGTAGTGGACTCGCCAACTTTAAGGATTTTGAAATGGACATCGGATAAACATTTGGATGAAAATGGAATAGTGTTGGTTAGGTGGCTGTCAGATTGGTTCCACAGGTCAGCGCAACATCGAGGGCCGAAAGGCCTGTACTGTGCTGTAACGTTCGATGCTCTCTGCCATGGGGAAGAGATTCTTACTACTTATTCTGCCTACACTTCTCATAATTCTGTATACCCTAATCAGAACGCCTCTGCTCCAGGGAAAACAAATCCAGATTCTCTTCATCACTGAGACTTTCTATCTCAAGCAACATCTTGGTGTTCCAAAAAAAACCCAAAACAGAAATTGCTGGAAAAACACAGCAGGTCTGGCAGCAACTGTGGAAAGAAATCAGAATTAATGTTTCGGGTCCAGTGACCCTTCTTCAGAACTGATGGCAGCTCAGAAAATGTTAGGTTATATGCAGAAGATAGGGTGGGGGATGAGTAATGAGTAAATGAGAGGTGGAGATGGAGTCCAAAGAGAGAGAAGAGCAGTTGGACAGACAAAGGAGTGGATAATGATTAGCCTAAGAGAATGAATAGCTACTAATGTAGAGCGTCAGAGATGAACAATGGGTTGTGTGTAACAGCAAACCATGTGATAACAAGTCCTGTTGTGTGAGGGTTGGAGTAAAGACAGACAGAGTTCATGCCCCAAAATTGTTGAAATCGATATTGAGTCTGGAGAGCTGCAGGGTTCCTAAGTGGAAAATGAGATGTTGTTCTTTCAGCCTGCGCTGAGCTTCATTGGAGCACTGCAGCAAGCCCGAGACAGAGATGTTGGCCAGGGAACAGGGTGGGGTGTTAAAGTGGCCGGAAACTGGAAGCTCATGGTCTTACTTGTGGGCAGAATGTAGGTGTCCTGTGAAGCAGTCACCCAGTCTACACTTCATTTCCCCGATGTTGAGGAGACCACATTGCGAGCAGCGAATGCAGTCGGCTAGGTTGTGAGAAGTGCAGGTAAAGGGTTGCTTCAACTGGAAGGTGTGATTGGATCCTTGGATAGTGAGGAGGGAGGAGGGAAATGGGCAGGCGTTACACTTTCAGCGGATGGAGAGGAAGGTGCCATGGGGCTGCAGGGGGAGGAGTGATGTGAGGAGTGAAGGTACAGTGGGCCATGATGACCTGGAGGGAACGGTCCCTGATTAAATTAGATTCCCTACAGTGTGGAATCAGGCCCTTCGGCCCAACCAGTCCACTCCGACCCTCCCCCAGACCCATTTCCCTCTGACTAATGTACCTAACATCATGGGCAATTTAGCATGGCCAATTCACCTACCTTGCACATCTTTGGACTCTGGGCAGAAACCAGAGCACCCAGAGGAAACCGACGCAGACGTGGGGAGAATGTGCAAATTCCACACAGACAGTTACTCGAGGCTGGAATTGAACCTGGGATCCTGGTACTGTGAGGCAGCTGTGCTAACCACTGAGCTACCGTGAAGCCTAAAAATATGGAAAGCGTCACAAATTTGCATGTCATCCTTGTGCAGGGGCCATGCTAATCTTCTCTGTATTGTTCCAATTTTCGTATATGTGCTGCCGAAGCAAGCACTATGTGGACCACTATGTTCCTGTGGAAGGCTGACAGTGAGGGGAGGGGGATATGTGTCTGGTGGTGACATTCTGTTCGAGGTGGCAGAAATGACAGGTATCGATCTTCAGGATGTGGATACTGGTGGGATGCTCAGTGAGGACAAGGGTGAATCTTCTCGGCAACTTCTCCAATGCGATCACATCCTCCAATAATGTGGTGACCAGAACCGCATGCGCTATTTCATCTGTGGCCTAACTGATGTTTTATAAAGTTGTAACAAGACTTCCTTGTTCCTATGTTTTGTGCCCCAGCTAATGAAGGCAAGATCCCATAAGCCGCCTTCTCCAACCTATCAACCTGATACCTTCAGGGATCTTTGGACTTGTGCACCAAGATCTCTTTGTTTTTCAGTACACCCAAGGGACCTACCATTCATTGTGTATATTATTCTTTTATTAGGCCTCCCAAAATGCATCACTTCATACTTATTGGGATTAAATTCCATCTGCCCAATTTACCAGCTGATCAATATCAAACTGTAGCCTGAATTAACTCAACTTGTACTGCCTGCTGTGGTAGAGAATTCAGTAATTTCACCACCCTCTGAATGAAGCAATTTCTCCTCAGGCCTAGCCCACACCCTGACACCATCATCCTTTGTTCTTGAGAACTCCCACACTCTCACCTCATGATCAGAGGGAGCATCATCCTCGTACCTAGTCTGTCCAGCCCTGTCAGAGTGCTATGTATTTAATAACAGTAATATCAAAGATGAGGGAAGTCAGCTATGTGGAGATACTGAGATTCTTTTCAATGTCAATTCTCACTCCACTACATGATTGTTTAAGAATGCAGAAGGTGGTGCATGTATGAAATGAACAGCTAGAGGAAGTGGTGGTGGCTGGTATAATTACAACATTTAAAAAGCATCTGGATGGATGTATGTATAGGATGGGTTTTGAGATACATGGGCCAAGTGCTGGAAAATGAGACTAGGTTAATTTAGGATATCAGGTCAGTGTGGATGAGTTGGACTGAAGGGTGTACATCTCTGACTCTATCCAAAAGCACTAAAAAAAAATGGAGAGGGCAGTTCTTTCCCAGGTTCTGGGGACATTATTCATCACTCAACCAACAGCTTCAATCCAATTACATTTTTGTAATTACAATAGTTCTTCAGAAAAAGTTAAGAGGATATTTAATAGAGGTGTTCAAAATCATGATGGCTTTTGATAGCATAAACAAGACAAGTGTGTTCTCAATGGTTGAAGGGTGTGGGTGAGGTGTATGGAGAGTGTGGTGAGGATGTACTGAGAGGGAGAGAGTTGTTTGTCAGTAACTAGATGATGTAGATTTAGCAAAGTCCACAAAGAAGCTGAAAGAAAAGCATTGAGCAGTTTAAGGCTTCACTCGCTAGAGTGTAGAAGAATGAGAGGATATGGGTTGGGACTTCTTTCACTGAAACCTAGGAGATTGAGAGATGACATTTTAGAGGTTCCTAAAATCATGAGGAGACTAGATAAGGTGATTAACAAAGATCTTTGCCTGAGGGGCATCCAGAACTAAAGGGCATATTTCTCAGGTGAGAGGAGAAAGATTTAAAAAGATCATGAGGGGCAATACAGAGAGTGATTCATGTGTGGAATGGTGGATGCAAATACAGTTACAACATTTATAAGACATTTGGATAAGTTCGTGAATGGGAACTATTTGGATGGAAATGGGCCAGGAGCAGACAGGTGGTCACAGTTTAGTTTGGAAACGTGGTCTATGTGGACTGGTTGATCCGAAGGGTCTGTTTCTGTGCTGCATGACTCTGTTTAATTGAGATACTGTATATAAGATGCTAAGGGGGAGTGACAAAATAGATACTGGGGGGAGCATCTCCTCATGGGGGGCAATTTGCAATGAAAGGTTACAGTTTTAGATTAAGGGCTAACATATTTAAAAATGATAGGGGAGGCGGTGGTGTGGTTGTGTTATTACCATACTGTCAATCTCGAAACTCAGGTAATGTTTTGGGGTCGCAGGTTCCAAGGCAGACAGTGGAAAATGAAATGAATAAAAATCAAGAATTTAGAGTCTAATGATGACCATGAATCCATCGCCAGTTGATGGTAAAAGCCATCTGAATCAATAATGTCCTTTAGGGAATGAAACTGCCAGCCTTACCTGGTCTGGCCTCCATGTGACTCCAAACCCATTGCAATGTAATTGACCCTCGGTAGTCAGGGATGGGCAATAAATGCTGGCCAAGCCAGTGACATCTACATCCCATAAATGAACAGAAAAAGGAGGAATTATATCTCTCAATCTGTGAGATTCATTATCCCAGAATGTGATGGACACTGCGACATAATTTAAGGAGGAAACAGATTTTTAATTTGTAATAAATTGAAGGGTCATACGGATCAGGCAGGAGAATGGAGTTGTGGCCCAGGTGAGATCAGCTGTGATCATATTAAATGATGGAGCAGGCTTGAGGGGCTGAATGGCCTCTTGCTGTTCCTCGCCCTTATGTTTTTATGAGGAGAGCTTTGTGAGAAAGTGGGCTCTCAAAATGGTGATGGCAGCAGGTAGTACCTCTCAAAGGGGAATTGGGTAAATTGTGGGAGTGGAACTAATTGAAAAACTCTCGCATTAACTGTCTCTCACTATCTGCTCTCCAGCAGCTACGTGTCCAAAACTCTGCCGATGCCTTAACTTTCATTATGTCCCATTCACCAGTCACCCTTGAGCTTGGTTTTCCGTTAAGTAACACTTCAATTTTAAAATCCCTACCCTTGTTTTCAAATCCCTCTGACTCTGTGCGGGAGAGTTAGGAAGCAACATTCAATGATGAGGCACAAAGGAGTCAAAGATCTTAAGAAGCAACTCAAAACAAGAGATGAGTGGCTATCACATCCTCTTAGTTGTAAACCTGCCTGAAGCACACATTTGTACACCCACGACACCTTCCTTCACCAATCCCCTCCCCATTCATCACAAGCATACCCCCATCAACCTACTGCTCTTTACCGAATGTACAGAGCAGAGTTGAAATCTGTCCCTCTCACTCCCAACACGGTGACTCAATGGTTAGCTCTGCTGCCTCACAGCACCAGGGACCCAGTTTTGATTCCAGCCTCGGGCAACTGTCAATGTGGAGTTTGCACATTCTCCCTGTGTCTGTCTGGGTTTCCTCCGGGTGCACCAGTTTCCTCTCACAGTCCAAAGATGTTCAGGTTAGGTGAATTGGCCATGCTAAATTGCCCATAGTGTTCAGGGATGAGTAGGTTAGATGCATTAGTCAGTGGAAATGTAGAGAAATAAGGTAGGGGAATGAGTCTGAGTGGGTTACTCTTCAGAGGGTTGGTATGGCATTGTTGGGCCAAATAATCTGTTTCCACACTGTATTGATTCTATGAACAACCTTTTTTTCACTAGGCGAAAGTGAGGACTGCAGATGCAGAGTAGAGTCAAGAGTATGGTGCTGGAAAAGCTCAGCAGGTCAGGCAGCATCCGAGGAGCAGGAGCATCGATGTTTCGAATGTTCCTGATGAAGGGCTTTTGCCCAAAATGTCAATTTTCCTGTTTTTTTTATTATTTGTTCATGAGATGTGGGCATTACTGGCTGGGCCAACATTTATTGCCCATCCCTCATTGTCCAGCGAGTAGTTAAGGGTCAACCACATTGCTGTGGGTCTGGAGTCACATGTAGGTCAGACCAGGTGAGGGTGGCAGTTTCCTTCCCTATAGGACATGAATGAACCAGATGGGTTTTTCTGGCAAACAACAATGGATTCATGGTCATCATTTGACTCTTAGTTCCAGACTTTTTAATAAATAGCTGTGGTAGGATTCACGCCTAGGCCCCCAGCACATTATCTGGGTCTCTTGGTGAATAGGCCAGCGATAATACCACACAGCTCCTACATCCCTGATCCTCCCCCGTTTTGAGGCTGGGGTCCACTTTCACATTTCTTACACTAAAGGTTGTCAGATTTTCACTGGGCAAGGGGCATAAAGGATTACTAAACCAAGACGGAATGATGGCATTAAGTGACAGATTAGCCATGATTTAAAATTGTGGGTGGCACGGTGGCTCAGTGGTTAGCATTGCTGCCTCCCAGCACCAGGGACCCAAGTTCGATTCCCGCCTTGGGCAACTGTCTGTGTGGAGTTTACACATTCTCCCCGTGTCTGCGTGGGTTTCCTCCCACAATCCAAAGATGTGCCATGCTAAATTGCCCATAGTGTTAGGTGCATTAATCAGGGGTGTATGGGTCTGGGTGGGTTACTCCTTGGAGGGTCGGTGTGGACTTGTTGGGCCGAAGGGCCTTTTTCCTGTACTGTAGGGAATCTTATCTAAGGGAGTGACGCAAAAACCTGAAGAGGCAGAATGGCCTCCTGCTGCTCCTTTGGAGTTGAAGTTCCCACCAGCAGCTGAAAACAAAGTGGAATTTTAATGGTTAATTTTTGTGGAAATACACTGGAAACTTTCAATTACCAGCCCACATTTACTCTGTGCTCTGGGTTAATTAGCTTCCAGATCTTTGGCGAGCTGTTGTGTATGGGGGAGGGTGGCCATATGACATTCTAATCTAATCTGCATACTCCCACTCTCAATCTGAACAAACACAGCAGTACTCACATTTAAAATTACAATCCCTCAACATCTCTCCTTCCTTGACTTGGATGACTAGTTTTTCCCGCGTTAACAACAACCATAACTTGCATTGATGTAGAACCCTTAAGACATTGGATTGCCCCATGGAACTTCACAGGAGTGACCATCGAATCATTTTTATTACAGATCCATTTAGGAGAGACTAGGCATGACTGACTGAGGATCCCCAGCACGTTTTTCTCTTGCACCAAGACCAATGTTGGTCAAAGACGCAGGCTCTAAGAAACAAATAAAAACTCTGGAGAAACTCAGCAGGTCTGGCAGAATCTGTGGAGAGAGAAAATGTTTTGGGTCCAGTGACCCTTCTTCAGAACTGATAGAAACACGGATAAGTTTGTATTTGTGCTGACGGCAAAGTTGGAGTATCAAGTGAAGTGAGGGGAGAGTGAATGGAGAGGAAGCCCAGAGAGGGAGATAAAAATGGTGGGCAGACATAAGGATTGTTGATAATAGACCAGGGCAGAAGAGAAGCGAGATAGGTGCTAATGGGGGCCATGAGTAGTTGAAAGTAAGTCGGCTGTGTTGGAAACAGCCCAGCAGTCACAGGACCTGGAGTATTGGGGTGGGTAATGGACACAGGAGGAGGTGTTTATGCTATAAAGTGATTAAACTCGATGTCGAGTCCTGAAAGCTGTAAGGTCCCCAAAATGGAATTTGAGATGTTGTTGTTCCAGTTTGTGTTGAGACTTGCTGGAGCACTGCAGCAGATCCACGGCAGAGACCTTGCCGCGTGAGCAAGGTGGTGTCTGTTACAGCAACTGGCAACAGGAATCTCTGGATCACTGTTACGGACAGAGCGTAAGGGTTCTGCAAAGCGGCCACCCAGTCTGCCGTTCTCCTCCCCGATGTGCAGGAGTGTGAGTAGGTTCACAGTGGGCCAGGTTGAGTGAAGTACAGGCAAGTCACTGCTTCACCTGTTTGTAAGAAGTCTGGTACAGGTGGAGAGAAAGGCAGAAAGCTTTCGGGAGTGAAATCTGAAGGCTCCAGCAGCTACAGGCCGAGCCACCAATGGTGGAGCGCTGAAACTTGGGAATTTGGAAAAGACCAGGATTTGAAGGATCATGATGTTCCAGAGGGTAGGGCATGGTGTCATCGAATCATAGAATACCTACAGTGTGGAAACAGGCCATTTGCCCCAACAAGTCCACACTGACTCTATGCAGTGCATCCCACCCATACTCACCCTCCTACCTTATCCCTGCATTTGAATCCTTTGCTATTAGAGGTTTCTGGAAGAGCAAACATTTTCTCTGATTTAAGTATTGAGATTTAAGTCTCTGCTTGAAACACCCTTCCTTTGTTCTGGGTTCTGGCTCTGTCGTAGACAACAGTCTGTGATTAAACTGTCTGTAACCTTGGGGTTACATTTGTTCCTGAGATGAATTTCCAACCTCCTGTTTGTGCCATCACTAACCACCTTTTTACCCGCAGCTAATTTCACCCTGTTTCAGCTCATCTGCTGCTGGAACCCTCATGCATTATGTCGTGACCTCTCAACCTGACCCTACACACTCCCTGCTGCTCTTTCACTGCTCCGCCCTCGGTCAACTTGGCGGCATCCAAACTTTGCTGCCACTGTTGTGACTCATGTCAGGTCCTGTTCTCCACCTCCCCTGTGCTCACTGACCTACAATCGCAGCAGTGGTGCAGAAAGACATCATCATTGTTGCACCAGCCCTTCAGATCAGCATATGCATAGTCATAGAGATGTACAGCATGGAAACAGATCCTTCGGTCCAACCTGTCCATGCCAACCAGATATCCCAATCCAATCTCATCCCACCTGCCAGAACCCGGCCCATATCCCTCCAAACCCTTCCTATTCATATACCCATCCAAATGCCTCTTAAATGTTGCAATTGTACCAGCCTCCACCACATCCTCTGGCAGCTCATTCCACACACGTACCACCTTTTGCGTGAAAAAATAGCCCCTTAGGTCTCTTTTATATCTTTCCCCTCTCACCCTAAACCTATGCCCTCTAGTTTTGGACTCCCTGACCCCAGGGAAAAGACTTTGTCTATTTATCCTAACCATGCCCCTCATAATTTTGTAAACCTCTATAAGGTCAGCCCTCAGCCTCCAACGCTCATTACCGACGGCCAATCTCCTGCTTTTTCACCAGGCCTGTGTACAAAATGGGCACTAGTCGAGCCACATCTTGATTTTAAAATTCTCGCCTTTACTTTCAGACCTCTCCCTGACCTCACCCTTATTCTTAATTATGACAGTGTGTTGCACTTTCATGTATTGAGAGCTGCATACATCACCACAACATTAAAAATCACACAACACCCCGTTACTGTCCCACACATTTATTTGGAAACACTAGCTTTTGAGGTGCTGCCTCTTCATCAGGAGGTTGTCAATGCACCAATACACACAGCTCTGGTCACTGCAAACAGAAACGTACATACACCGTGTTTGTTTCAGCTAAGCATCATAGGTGCCAGTCATCTCTGCCTCATTTCTTAGGCAATACCTTAATCAGAGTCAACCTATTTTGTTTAAAATTTGAAAAATTCTTGGCAGTTAACTGTCATTAACTGGTGCATTGTCCATGGAACGTTCCTATCAATCAGAGCCCAATTGCCAACCAATCAGCACTTTTATTTCATACAGAATAAATGTTATTTTTTTCTTTATGTATTAATTCTTGTGAAGATTAGTGGGTGGCACGGTGGCTCATAGCGCCAGAGACCCGGGTTCAATTCCTGAATCAGGCGACTGACTGTGTGGAGTTTGCACGTTCTCCCCGTGTCTGCGTGGGTTTCCTCCGGGTGCTCCGGTTTCCTCCCACAGTCCAAAGATGTGCGGGTCAGGTGAATTGGCCATGCTAAATTGCCCGTAGTGTTAGGTAAAGGGGTAAATGAAGGGGAATGGGTGGGTTGCGCTTTGGCGGGTCGGTGTGGATTTGTTAGGCTGAAGGGCCTGTTTCCACACTGTAAGTAATCTAATCTAATCCTGTAGAAAGTAATCGAATCTAATCCTGTAGATGTTGCCAGGGTTGGAGGGCTTGAGCTATAGGGAGATGGTGGGGCTGTTTTCCCTGGAATGTTGGAGGCTGAGGAGTTTATAAAATCATGAGGGGCATGGATAGGATAAATAGACAAAGTCTTTTCCCTGGGGTCGGGGAGTCCAGAACTAGAGGGTATAGGTTTAGGGTGAAAGGGGAAAGATATAAAAGCGACCTAAGGGGCAATGTTTTCACGCAGAGGGTGGTACGCATATGGAATGAGCTGTCAGAAGTGGTGGAGGCTGGTACATTTACAGCATTTAAAAAATGAATAGGAAAGGTTTTGAGGGATATGGGCCAAATGCTGGCAAGTGGGACTGGATTATTTTAGGATATCTAGTCGGCATGGATGAGTTGGACTGAAGCATCTGTATTTGTGCTGTGCATCTCAATGACTCCATGACTCAATAATTGACCTGAAGCGTGTATGATGAAAGAAGTCTTTTCAGCAATACTCTAGTTCAGTAAAGGGACAAACATCGACATGCCTTGAACTTGGTGTGCAAGGCATGAATTTGAAAACTTGCAAACGGTGCAAAACTTGGAATTGTTGCGTGATAGATGGTAATAAACTTCAAGAGGACATGAGTTCATGAAATGGGCAGACATGTGACAGATGATGTTTAACAGAAAGGTGTGAAATTATATATGCTTGTCAGAAGGATAGACAATCAAAAATAGAGGGTGTAATTCTGAGCAGAGTGTAGGAACAGAAGGATCTGGGGATATATATGCGCAGTTCATTGAAGGTAGCAGGGCAGGATGAGAAATTGGTGAGTATTGTATTTGCAATCCTGTACTTTATAAATAAGAGTTCAAAAGCATTACGTTATAGTGAACCTTTATGAAGTTTTGGTTTATCCTCAGCTGGAGAATTGTGCCTATTTTGTGGGAAAATGAAACATTGTAGGAAGGATTTAAAGAGAGTGCAGGAAAGATTTACAAGAGTAGTGTCAGAGATGAGGGATTTCATAGATCAGAGACGGTTTCCTTTGAGTCAAACATTGAGAGAAGGGTTGAGATAAGTATTCATATCTCTTAAATAAGTGTGTATGGGTCTGTTAATACTGAAAAGCTCCACCCACAAGATGTTATCTGGAATTAGTGGGAGAACAGCTTAGGATTCTGAAGGATCATAAATCCTACCTTCCATGACCACCTCATTATCTTTGTATCAAAATCGTTTACGCCTGTGTAGTTTTATTGGTGCTAACAAGCAGTACTATGCCCTCTTCCGAGCGAGTGACTCTTCTTGTTAGACCAGCACGTGGTTTACCTCGACCCTATCAATCCCTACCCTGCAAAAGGTAGCAGACCGACCTCATGATGAGCAAGAATGCCAATAATCTCATGCAACATGCTGATCAATGGGAGGGATTGCTTATACATCGAGATCCAAGGTGCCTGTGTACAGTAGATGGAGAGGAACGGTTCCCATTGGTTGGAGGATTGAGAGCCACAGCACACTAATTTACAGTGACTGGCAAACAAAAACCATGAGAAGGAAGCTTTTTTTTTAACACAGCAAGTGGTTACAACTTAGAATACCCTGCCTAAGAAAGAGCATGGTGGAATTCAACTGAGGCTTTCATTTTTAAGGGAAAAATGTGTACAGCCATAGGGAAGTTAGTAATGGATTGAAGGACAAGGATGTTAAGTGACATTGAGTTGAGATCAGCCATGATTGTATTAAATGGTAGACCAAATATGAGGGGCTGAATGGCCTACTCCTGCTCTTAATTATTATGTTCTTATGAAAGGGTGGGGAATTGGACGTCACTTGGAGAGAAGCAGAAATAGCTCAGTGGACCAAATGGCTTTCTTCTGTGCTTTAGAAGTTATAAATCATAGAATCATAGTATCCCTATAGTGCTGAAAGAGGCCATTCGGCCCACCGACCTTCTGAAGAGCATCCCACCTAGACCACACAATCCCACCCCCACCTCCAAACATCCTGTCCCTGTTACTTCACATTTCCCATGGCTAACCCACCTAACCTACACATCTTTGAACTGTGATTCTACTCTGTACACTTCAGCTATGACCTATTGGAATGATGGGACAGGTTTGAGGGACCGAATGGTCTGCTGCTATACTGTCATGATGAGTATGGTTTGACAAGTGATTTAAAAGGAGACACAATGTACCATCGGTGTAGTTTGTCAGAGCAGTCAGCTTCTATTTAGCTGTGTCTTGATCTTCTAGCTGGGCTCCATTGACACTAATCTATCCTTTTAAAGCAGTTATTTTGAACAGGAGCTGGATTGCAGCAGGTTTGATGTAATCATTATGGACAACTGCAGAGAAATGTGCAAAACTCTTCAGCCCTTGTATCATGTTGATAAGGGCACAGATGCAAAGTAATTTGTACGTTTCTGAGAGAGGAAGGAAGGATTATGCAGACAGCGTGTGTCAGCGATGTTAATTGAATTCCAAATCATAGCTGAGTGCGAGATGGTCTGCTCCTGGTTGGTTGATAATCTGATGATTGCACTCTGTGCACTTACACTGAATGCAGAATGTGACAGGCCCACAGACTGGAAATCTCACGTTGTAAGCGACAGACTTGTTAATTTCACTGCCGCCTGTCAGTTGTTGGTGTCCCCTCCTGTATTTTTCACCCCAATTGTTCAATTATTGCAAACACTAACGTTTGCGTAGGGCCTTTGACCTGGTGAAACATCCCCAGGCGCTTTGCTTAAGCTTGCATCGAACAGCAATTTTGCAACCAAGGTACCTATCGAGATATTGGGGCAGGTGACTAAAGGCTGGATCAGAGAGAGAGGTGGAGAGGGTTTAAGGAGAGATGGGTAGAGCTCAGGGTCTCAAGAGAATTGGAGTTGTCCGGTTGGAGGATATTGTGGAGAAAAGGAGGGACAGGGCTCTGAAGGGAATAAAACACACTGAGAGGTGATACAATATTAGCAGGAACTTTTTTTTAGCAGGTTATGTGTGTGAATCGTTTTTGTACATTGTGGTTAGAAATTGAGTGCCTTGTGTTCCTTTGGAAGACAACTATATCAAGGGAATTCAAGCAACATCTGTGATTCCCCCTGGGAGGCTGTGTTGAGTGTTTGGAATCCCAGGTCTAGATTCTGTGCCAAGTGCTATCATCAGGCTCAGGTCTGTCCTGTCAATATACACAAGCAAAGAACAAAAGCCTGCATTTATGTAGCACCATTCATGAGCTCATGGTGTCTCAAAGCTCGGCCGGTAGAGTACCTTTCAAATGTGGTCATTGTTGTAATATACAGGGCTGGCCTCCCATCCCACAGCAGCGTGATTGACACTTAACGGGTTCTGAAATAGCCTCGCAAGCCATTCAATTATCTTCAAGAATGTGACTCACCACTATCTTCATACGGATAATTCAGGAGGTGCAACAAATGCAGGGCTGAGGGTGTATAGGGCTCTGGTCAGACCACATTTGGAATATTGTGAGCATTTGTGGGCTCCCTATCTGAGGAAGGATGTGCTGGCTTTGGGGCAGGTCCAGAGGAGTTTGACAGGAATGATCCTGGTGATGAAGGGCACATCATATGAGGAGCATTTGAGGACTCTGGGTCCGTACTTGATGAGTTTAGAAGGATGGGGAGAGTATCTGATTGAAACTCCCAGAATATTGAGAGGCCTGGACAGAGTGGATATGGAGAAGATGCTTCCAATAATTGCAGAGACTAGGACCCAATGGGGACAGCCTCAAAGTAAAAAGATGACCCTTCAGCCATATCAGTCATGATTGAAAGACAGAGCAAACTCAAAGGGCCGAATAGCCTGATTCTGCTTCTATGTTTTATGTCCTAGCCAGTTACATCCATGTCGCAAGAAAAAAATAAATTTTTAAAAAGGAGCAGCCAATATCTGCACAGCAAGCTCCCCCAAACAGCAATGGGGTAAAAGACAATGATGTAGGATTTGTTTTAGGCCCATCCATGAGGGCAGGTGAGGTCTTGAGACAGCAGGATAGTACGCTGACGGTGCCCACTCCAGCAACACAGAGTGGGAGGTCAACCTGGATTCTGGGCTTTGAGTCTTCAGTGTGGGGCTTGAACACAACCTGATCTACGTCAAACATCAATGAGGGTAAGATAATGAGGAAAGAATTAAGAGGGAATTTGATTAAGCTCGAGGAGTTTGCACTTGAGATGGGTTAGTTTCAGGGAGCAAGCATTCATCGTTGCAAGTTGACTTGAATGAACCTGGGGTATGAGTGGAAAAAGGTGCACCTCATGAATTAAGTCTCTCTCTCTCTCTTGTTCTTTCCATGTTTCATTGTCGCTCTTGTCACTCTATTCCCTGACCTCAGCCTGAAAACCTGCTGCTTGCTTCCAAGTCTAAAGGAGCTGCTGTGAAACTTGCGGACTTCGGTTTGGCTATAGAAGTTGAAGGGGACCAACAAGCCTGGTTTGGTGAGTATCAAAGCCAAATGTCTGCCCCAAGTGTATCATAATGGAACCAAATGAAATTTCCATTCTGCCAGAGACACCCAGTAATCCAGAGCTCCAGCTGTTGTGAACCCCCTGCCTATTTCCAGGGCCGTGGGTGAACAAAGACATTTTCACCTCCATTTTGGGGGAGATACAAGGAGTTGGAGGCGGAATAGGGTTTTCTTCAACTGTGAAGTTACTAAAGGTCCCTGCAAACTTTTTCACCCTTTTATCCTTAATGCCTGTCAAAAATGGGGTATATTCTATGTAACACAGGCTATTCAGCCCGACAGGACCTTTTTTTTATTCATTCGCAGGATGTGGGCATCTCTGGCTAGGCTGTGGAATTGTGGGAAACTCCTGGGAGTTGGCCAATTTTCCCATCAGGCAATCTTAACTGTTTCCCACAATTCCACAAGACCAGCATTTATTGCTTATCCCTAACTGCACAGAGGGCAATGAAGAGTTAACCACCTCTTGGTGGGTCTGGAGTCACATATAGGCCAAACCAGGTAAGGATGGCAGTTTCCATCCCTGAAGGACATTAGTGAACCAGATGAAGTTTTCCCAACAATTGGCAATCATGGTCATCATGAGACTCCTAATTCTAGAGATTTGTTTTCAAGTTGAATTCAGACTCCATAATCTGCCATGAGCTGAAAAATGTGTTGCTGGAAAAGCGCAGTAGGTCAGGCAGCATCCAAAGAGCAGGAGAATCGACGTTTCGGGCATGAGCCCTTCTTCAGGAATGAGGAAAGTGTGTCTAGCGGGCTAAGATAAAAGGTAGGGAGGAGGGACTTGTGGGAGGGCCGTTGGAAAAGCGATAAGTGGAAGGCGGTCAAGGTGATGATAGGCCAGAGTAGGGGTGGGGTCGGAGAGGTCAGAAAGAAGATTGCAGTTAGGAAGGCGGTGCTGAGTTCGAGGGATTTGACTGAGACAAGGTGGGGGGAGGGGAAATGAGGAAACTGGAGAAATCTAGGTTCATCCCTTGTGGTTGGAGGGTTCCTAAGTGGAAGATGAGGTGCTCTTCCTCCAGCCGTCGTGTTGGTATGGTCTGGCGATGGGGGAGTCCAAGGACCTGCATGTCCTTGGTGGAGTAGGAGGGGGAGTTGAAGTGTTGAGCCACAGGGTGGTTGTGTTGGTTGGTCCAGGTGTCTCAGAGGTGTTCCCTGAAATGTTCCGCAAGTAGGCGGCCTGTCTCCCCAATATAGAGGAGGCCACATCAGGTGCAGCGGATGCAGTAAAGAAATGCAAAACTTGCACCCACACCTCCCCCCTTACTTCCCTCCAAGGCCCCAAGGGATCCTTCCATATCCACCACAAATTCACCTGCACCTCCACACACATCATTTACTGCATCTGCTGCACCCGATGTGGCCTCCTCTATATTCGGGAGTCAGGCCGCCTACTTGCGGAACGTTTCAGGGTACACCTCTGGGACACCCGGACCAACCAACCCAACCACCCCGTGGCTCAACACTTCAACTCCCCCTCCTACTCCACCAAGGACATGCAGGTCCTTGGACTCCTCCACCGCCAGACCATACCAACACAACGGCTGGAGGAAGAGCACCTCATCTTCCACTTAGGAACCCCCCCACTCCGGCCTATCACCCTCACTTTGACCTCCTTCCACTTATTGCATTTCCAACGCCCTTCCCCCAAGTCCCTCCTCCCTACCTTTTATCTTAGCCTGCTGGACACACTTTCCTCATTCCTGAAGAAGGGATCATGCCCAAAACGTCGATTCTCCTGCTCTTGGATGCTGCCTGACCTGCTGCGCTTTTCCAGCAACACATTTGTCAGCTCTGATCTCCAGCATCTGCAGTCCTCACTTTCTCCATAATCTGCCATGGCAGGATTGGAACCCGGGTACTGAGAACATTAACTGTTAATAGTCTAGTGATAATATCACTATGTCATTGCCGCCCCCAGATGTCAGTGTTACTACTCCAAGTTAAAGTGAGGAGATATTTCTCAGAGATATTTTTCTGTTGTTTGGGGCTGGATTGGGCTAACATATGACTGCCCATGGCATGATAGGAACTTGGGAACAGGAACAGGAATGGCCATTCGGTCCCTCAAGCCTGCTCTGCCATTAAATATGATCATGGCTGATCTCTTATCTCAACGCCACTTTCCTGCACTCTCCCACAAGCCTCTCGTCCCCACTTCTCTTCCTCTCACTCCACCAGCACGGTCCTCCCCCTCTCTAACTTCACTTTGAAAGCATCTATTCATTTCAGTCACTCTTACAGTGGAAAGCCCTCAGTTCTCACCTGCTTATATTTATCCTCCTCCACCAGCAGCACAGCAAGATGTAAACTCTCTGTGTCTGGCAGTGACATTTACAGCAAAGAGCAAGTTACATTCCTGTGTTAATCAGTATTTGTAAAGGTAGATTGATAAAATCATGGATTTATGGACAATACTAAAGCTGATATCTCCTGTTGGAGTACAATTGGTCAGGCAACAGTCAACATCTGGTAGCTACCTTTGCATGTGTGTGAGGTTGAGAGATTAAGGAGACTGAGCCTGTATTCTCTAGAGTCTAGAAAAGTGACTGATTGATCTTCTCAAACAGTTACATTTCATACAGGGTAGGTGCAAACATGCTTGATCTGGTTGACGGGGGTGGGGGTGATATTACGGGGAGGTTTAGTATTCAAAATCCAGGACACAGAGTATCTGAGTAAGGGAAAGGCTATTTATGAGTGAACTGAGGAGTTATTTCTTCATTTAGAGGGTAGGAATTCTCTACCTCAGAGGACAGTGTAAGCTCAGTCATTGAGGATGTTCAGAGATCGAGGAAATTATTCACTATAAAAGGGATGGGGGACAGTACATGAAAATGGATCCTATGGTAAGAGATGAGGCTTGATCTAGTTGGATAGCAGAGTGGGTTCAATGGACCAAAGAGTCTTACTCTTGCTTCCCTTAAAAGAAAAAAAGTTAGATGTTCATGGCAAACCTACACCTGAATGGTCACTTTTACTGAAAATTTTGTTATTAAAAAGTAAATCAGCTTTTTAAAACATTAGTTGAAAATTAAGTTTCACTTCTACAGCAACACATTTCATCTGTAAAGCCTCTTAAACTTATTAAATGTCCTCAGATAAAGCCCAGCAGCACTAACAATTAAAATTTGAAACCACATAAGGAGATAATAGGACTGGTGGCCAAACATTGTCAAACAGATAGGTTCTAAGGAGCTCCTGAAGAAAGACAGTAGAAAATCCAGTTGGATTGAATGGCTTATGTTGCAAATTCTCTGTAATGAGTTTTTGATCCCAGATAAATTGGTGCTTTGCTGTGTAATCATTCACACCAGCTGTGTAATAACCACACAACAGAAACAGACTCGCAGGGGCAGCTGAGGTAAGTGTGTTCTGGATCCAGAGACACCTCAAAGTTGTTAATAGAGCTCAAGTCACAATTTTATTTTGTTAACAACAACTTGTATTCATACAGTGCGTTTCACATGGAGAAACAAATATCTCAGTGCCTTTACAGGAAGGTTAATGGAGAGTTTGACCCTGAGCCACCGAAACAGATATTAGGACAGATGAGAAAAAACTTGGCCAAACTTAAAAATCACCCAACCCCAGTTACAGTCCCACAGGTTTATTTGGAAGCACTAGCTTCATCAGGTGTGAGGGAGCAGAGCTCCAAAAGCTAGTATTTACAACTAAACCTGTTGGACTATAACCTAGTGCTGTGTGGTTTTTAACTTTGTACACCCCAGTCCAACACCAGCGCCCCCACATCTTGCCAAAGAGATTGGTTATATAAAGAGAAACAGAGAGAGCTGGAGATTTTGAGGGAGGGAATTCCCAGGCTTAAGATCCAAAGAGTTGAAGACGCAACTGCCAATAATGGACCAATTAAGGTAGTGGGATGGGGGAGTGAAAAAGGGGTCAGAATTCAAGGAGCACCAATATCTCAGAGGCTGCAGAGCTGGAGGGAACGGCAGAAATAGTGGGGTGAAGCCATGGAGGGATTTGAGAACAATGATGAGAATTTTAAAATAAAGGAGTCGCTAGACTGTAAGCCAATGCCATTCACAAGCACGAGCAGGACTTCCTCCCAAAGCAGACTAGCAACAATCATTTCTAGAAAGGCCAAAGACCATCTGACAGTGTAGAAATGAGCATTGCTTCATTTAATAAAACACCAAATACCACCAGTGCTGGAAATCTGGAATAAAAACAGAAACTGCTAGAATTGCTCGAATGCTCTGTGGGGAGCGAGGCATATTTAAAATGACTCTTCTTCAGAATGGAAGATGAGTTATATTTAATTTGAAATGTTAATGCTGTTCTCTCCCAGAGCAGCCAGAACTGCTGGATATTTATATTTGATGAACGTTTAATTTAATCTGCTTGAGGGTCTCAATATCTCTTCCATTCATTCTCTCCTCTTGCGTTTTTAGGTTTTGCTGGAACTCCTGGTTACCTCTCGCCTGAAGTATTAAGGAAGGATCCCTACGCTAAGCCTGTGGATCTGTGGGCTTGCGGTAAGCAGCTGATGCTGTCCCCAGGGGTTGTAATATTGTGCGAGCTTTGTAGGTGTCACGGAGCTAAATTAAGCGTATGACAGTGGGAGTGAAGAGTCTTGGCAAATATTTTCACAGCAACTCCTTGTTGTGTGAAAGGAAGAAAAATATTTGTCAGTTCACCGCCCTCTTTGTGTAGACCAAGATCTTTATTATTGTAGAACTGGGAGTCTCCCGAGTGACAGGCTGTTCCTCAAGGGACGTGAGGTGATTGAAGCTGAGAGCTCCCCAAGCTTGCTCACACATCAACTGAATTTTTCACACTGGCTGCCAGCTCCCTCCTCACCAGGTAAACGTAGAAGCCTGGAGAAAGTGAGAGCTGCAAATGCTGGAGATCAGAGTCGAGAGTGTGGTGCTGGAAAAGCACAGCGGGTCAGGCAGCATCCGAGGAGCTGGAGAATTGGCGTTTCGTGCATAAGCCCTTCATCAGGAAACATAGAAACCAGCAGCAGGAGTTGCCCTTTCAAGCCTGCTCTACCATTCAAGATGATCATGACTAATGCTCTATCTCATGGTTTCTTCCCATTCTCCTCGATGCGTTTGAAATTGAAAAGAAATCTGTTCCTCCCCTGAGCATATTCAGTGATTTGGCCTCCACAGCTTTCTATGGTAGAGAATTCCACAGCTTCTCTGCCCTTTGAGTGAAGTAATTTTTCCTCACTATCTCCTAAATGGTCTATCCCGTGTCCTTTTTGAAACTGTATTCCCCTGGCTTTAGACTCCGCAATATCCTCTCTCAGTAATACTCTGATGGGTTCAAAAGCAGCTCCTATAATTTGAGCAAATAATCCAGACTGACATTCCCAGGCCAGTATTGAGGGGGAGCTGCACTGTCTGGAATACCAGCTTTCAAATAAGACCGGTCCCTTCTCTCCTCGCAGGTGGATGGAGTAGATCCCACAGCTGTGATTTTGCAGTAGCACCTGAATGTTCTGATGTCCTGGTCAATATTTATGTCTCAGCCAATGTCACCAGAGGATCATTATCTCATCACTGATCCCTACCTCTGCAATTCTACAAGACCATCTTCAATTCCATGAGTGGCACATCCACTATGCCCTTTGCAACATGACAGAGAGCAGGACCTTCAGCTGCCTGAGCTCTGGAATACCTTCCATCCATAAATCCACCTGCCCCTCCTTCCTAAAAGACTCATTTAAAACCTATCCTTTTGACCATGGCTGTGATCACCTATCCTAATATCTCCTCAGGGGCTAAGTGTCAAGTGTTGACCAATGCCCCTCCTATGGAGGTCCTTACTAGGTTAATGTATACTGTCCATAGAACTCCTACAGTGAGAAAGAGGCCACTCAGCCTATCGAGTCTGCACTGACCTCCAAAGAGCGGCCCACCCCCATCTCTGTAATCATGCATTTTCCATTGTATAATCCACCTATTCTGCACATCCATGAACACCATGGGCAATCCACCTAACCTACACATCTTTGGATTATGGGAGGAAACTAGAGCACCCAGAGGAAACCCACGCAGACACGGGGAGAATGTCCAAACACCACACAGACAGTTGCCAAGCGCTGGAATCAAACCCAGGACCCTGGTGTCATGAGGAAGCAGTGCTGCCCAACAGTCTTCCAACATTGACTCACTGCATCTATTTAATTGTTCTCCCACAGTGCATGAATATTCAAATAAACTAAAGAACTGCGGAAGCTGGAGATCTGAAGCCAAAACAGAAACTCAGCAGGTCTGGCAGCATCTCAACCCCCATCATAGACTCTACCCACTCATTCCATCTCCTGAGGTTAGGTTTTTGGATAGATATTCCCTAACTGCCAGAGAAAACCAAATAAGGCTGCAGAGTAGATTAGTTATCTCATCATGACATCATGACACGTGTGACCTCCTAAACTCCTCTCTGCCCAAGCACAAATAAGAACTGTCTCTATAAAACCCTCGTATGATTGGGCTATGGGAAGGAAACTCTCTCTGACCTTCCCTGAACCAAACCCACTGAAAGCTCAAAGTCCCAGTCCATGGAATCTCACTTCCTGGTGAGTTTGTTGATTAATTAAAAGTGACGTTATCTGGTATTGTTAAAATACATTCCATAATTATATATAGCTGCTTTGGGGAAACTCTGCTCAATTAAAATCATGAAAAGATTAATTTCACGATGAGAGATGTTTTAATGCATTGTGAGAATCTCCTGACCATGAAATGAGATGGAAGTCTTCCGTGCAGATAGATTGGCATGAATGTTTGGATCACAGTCTAGTTCAATTTTGGATTTGATACATTGGTCACATAACTCAAAATCAAGAGGGAATTCCAAGCCTCATCAAAGTGGGAAAGAATTGTAAAGTGAGTAGGACCATGACTGGATCTCTCTGTCATGAAGCCAGTGAAAGCACAATGGCCTCCTCCTGTCCCGTTTTGTTCTATAATCTACAACATCAAAAGCTATAGTGTTTTCTCAGTTCTGAATTGAACTCCCTCACAACTGTCACTCTGACAGTGCGGCACCCCCTCAGTGCAGAATCCAACAGTGCAGAACTCCTTCACTACAGCCTCTCTGACAGTGCAATACTCCTTCAGTACTGACCTGCTGACAGTGCGGCACTCCCTCAGTATTGACCCTCTGACAGTGCAGAACTTCCTCACTACTGTCTCTCTGACACTGTGGCACTCTCTCATGCAGTACTCCCTCAGCACTGACCCTCTGACAATGTGGCACCTCCTCAGTACTGACCCTCTGACAGTGCAGCACTCCCTCAGCACTCGCTCAGTACTGATCCTTTGACAGTGCAGCATTCCCTCAGGACTTACCCTCTGACAGTGCGGCACTTCCTCAGCACTGACCCTCTGACAGTGCGGCACTCCCTCTCTGCTGGACTGTGTACCAATCTGGTGTTTTACTCAAATCTCTGGTGTAGGAATCCAAAATGCTCTAACTCAGAGAGATGGGAGCTATCAGTCATGCCTTAGCTGATTCTGAGCCGAGCTCACAGTCAGTCAGCCAATGAGTACTCCTGAAGGGCTAGGTGGGGATTCAATACATTGATCTTTTCTGGCTTGACTTCAAGTTTAAATCAATGTCAGAGCATCACAAATTGGCAGTAAATCTAATCCAATGCAAAATTAGTTCCTGGTTTGCTACTGGCTGCCTGTACCCCTGTACAAGGTGATACAATATTCAAAGCTGAAAATGTGTTGCTGGTTAAAGCACAGCAGGTTAGGCAGCATCCAAGGAACAGGAAATTCGATGTTTCGGGCCAGAGATGAAGGGCTCTGGCCCGAAACATCGAATTTCCTGTTCCTTGGATGCTGCCTAACCTGCTGTGCTTTAACCAGCAACACATTTTCAGCTCTGATCTCCAGCATCTGCAGACCTCACTTTTTACTCACTGATACAATATTCAAGCCTGCTCAACTCTAATCTCCAGCATCTGCAGTCCTCACTTTCTCCTTGAAGATATAATATTCAATACATTTTCCCTTTTTATAAACCTATTAATACACAAGAAAGTAAATCATTTAAGATGGAGATGGAGGACTTTCAGCCCACTACTTTGGAAACATTATGTCATATTTCTGTAAACTCTTCCATCGCTGTTTTGCAATCCCTCCACAGTCTCACTCTTCCCTCTGTTTGGAATCTTCTCCAGCCCCATCATTTCTTTGTAATTCAGAATATGGTTTGTCTGAATAGGTAAGTATTTAATGCTTATCCCTAATGGTGGGCAGTTGCGAGTGAACCCTATTACTGTTGGCCTGGTGTCACATATAGGCCAGTCTGGGTAAATTAGCTGCTCTCCTTTCCCAAAGAAGATAAGCATTAGGTTTTAATTACAATCAGTGATGGTTCCACGGTTATCACTCATGAAGTTAGCTGAAAACCCTGGTTGATTAATTGAATTTAAATTCCTCTAGGTGCTGGTGTAGGATTTGAACCTGTCTTCCCAGAAAATTACCCTAAATTTCTGGATTATCAGTCCAGTGATAATACCACTTCACCAACCTCTCCCCTTGCTGAAGGATATGAACCGAAAGTGGATAAATGGAATGGAGTTGCAGACCAGCCATGATCTAACTGAATAGCAGGGCAGGCTCAAGATAGGGCTGAAAGGCCTCCTTGTGTTCCTATGTTCTCCAATAGCAGGACTGTTACCGGTCTATACTGTTCAGGCATAAAGGTGATCTTATTAACTTACTTTAGGGCTCAGTAGCAAATTTTGAGTGAATGGGGTACTTTTCTACTGAAGGATCTTATAGCTATCAGTTGTTATTAAGGAGAGCCTAACTATTGTGTGATATCAGTGCGGAGATACATACTCTGCCTGTGGGATTTCCCACTGCTGCTTGTTTCAATGGAAGAGGCTGAATGATATCCCATTCACTTCTATCCTCGGATGTAAATGTTACAAGATTGAATCAGGACAGTGCTATGATAGCATGATAGTACACTGAGCTCTATTCCCTTTGTCTTGTCTCCATCAGGTGTCATTTTGTACATTCTGCTGGTCGGTTACCCGCCATTCTGGGATGAAGACCAACATAGACTATACCAACAAATCAAAGCTGGGGCCTATGATGTAAGTATCCGCTTGTCATGTGTTTATTGGTCTGTAGGGTGAAGGGAGTGAGGAGGTGCTGGGATCTCCTTGTTATGTCGGGGGCATGTAGATGATCTCCCATGGATGCAGGACAACCTGACTTGATCTGATCCACATGAACTTAGATAGTCAGTTAATTCATTAGTGAGTTAGAGTCACATCCAACACACTAAGGTCTTCCACAGTTAATGTCTAAACTTGTTGGTGTGTCCTGTTTTTGATAAGACATTTTTTATCTAAGCAAGTCATTAGTCTAATTCCAACACTCCCTACCAGGGCGACCTTTAGTTCAAAACTTAACTTTCTTGCTAACGGGGTTCTGCCAAGTATACAAGAGGTCACTAACCCTCCTACCCTGTCCAGTTGTTGTCTCCAGGAAAGTACGGAACTGCACTACTCCAGGTCAGGGTGAGTGAGCCAGCTGAATGAGAACATTGATGGAAGCTAGAATGATATATTCATTGGGAGACTAGGTTCAATTGCATACTGATCTGGCCTCTATTCATCTTCAGTTCCACGTACAATTAGTAAAATTCCATTGTGCCCCCATTCCAACACAAATATGTGTATCCTTAGGTTGTCTGTCAAGTCAATAGATCCCTTCCTGAGGACCATCAGCTGACCAAGTTGAAATATTGGATTTGAGATTGTAAACTGAGATGGGCTTTCCAGTTTTCAAAATGAATGGTGGAACTTTATTAATGGTTTTTAAATGATCTGTATTAGAAATTTTAAATAACTGTATTGTTTGAAGATGGAAGTTTTTTAAAAAATTCCTTCCTGGGGTGTGGCCATTGTTTATATTGTTCACAAACTGGTTCATTGCCCTGGGACGGGAGTCACATATACACCAGATGGGGTAAGGACGGCAGATTTCCTTCCCTCAACCACAGTAGTGAATCATCTGGGGTTTTACAGTAATCAGAGGTTCTTCGATGGCTATCATCATTGATGACTAGCTTTCAAATCTGGATTTATTCACTCAATTTAAATTTCACCAGCTGCTGTGGTGGTTTTTATATCCATTATTAACCTGCACTCACTGATACTGCCACTACTCCACCATGTCCCTTTATAAGGGTAGTGAAGCAAAGGTGGTTAATGGAATTAAGATACCAATCAGCCATGCTCTAACTGGATGGCACAGCAGATCGAAGGGGCTGAATGGCCTCCTCCTCCTCTTCCTACATTCTAAAACAGCAGGGCGATTGGGTCTACCCACCAGTCAGTGTCTAGGCATGAAGGTAAAGATTACTTCCTTGATATTTTCTTTGATAATGGAGCTCTCCAACTCTTAACTATTTTATTGATCCATCTCCTTCCTTAACCCCAGTCTCAGTCATGGCTAGACATTGGGTTCTCGGAATGAAATAGTCTTGGCTGTTCAGTCGTTCCTTGGTTTCCTTTCATGCCCTCTTTCTCTCGGTAGTTCCCGTCTCCAGAGTGGGACACTGTGACACCTGAAGCAAAAGACCTCATCAACAAGATGCTGACAATCAACCCCGCGAAACGCATCACTGCCGGAGAGGCCCTCAAACACCCCTGGATCTCGGTACGTTCACAGCTGTTCAATTGTGTGGCATAGCCCAGTGGCGGCGAGGATTGGGCAAGGAGATGGGGCAGGTGGATAAAGGCCATGACAGAGTAGAGTATATGTGGCTGTGGGAGAGGACTAAACAGCCTGGTCAGACCACAGCTGAGATACAGTGAACAGTTTTGGACGCCTTATCTAAGGAAAGATAGATTGGCATTGGAGGCAGTCCAGAGAAGGTTCACTCGACTGATAGTCAGTGTGGAATGACTGTCTCTCGAGGAGAGGTGAAATGGGTTGAATTTGTACTTGATGGAATGTAGAAACCTGAGGGGAGAGCTCATTGAAATATACCAGATTCTTGGGGGGGGGGGGGGTGGGGGTGGTTTGACAGGGTCAATGTGGAAAGGTTGTTTCCCCTTTATAGAGCTCAGAACAAGAGGGCATAATCTCAGGTGAAAATGTGTTGCTGGTTAAAGCACAGCAGGTTAGGCAGCATCCAAAGAATAGGAAATTCGACGTTTCGGGCATAAGCCCTTCATCAGGAATGAGGAGAGTGTGCCAAGCAGGCTAAGGTAAAAGGTAGGGAGGAGGGACTTGGGGGAGGGGCGATGGAGATGTGATAGGTGGAAGGAGGTCAAGGTGAGGGTGATAGGCCGGAGTGGGGTGGGGGCGGAGAGGTCAGACAGAAGATTGCAGGTTAGGAGGGCGGTGCTGAGTTGAGGGAACCGACTGAGACAAGGTGGGGGGAGGGGAAATGAGGAAACTGGAGAAATCTGAGTTCGTTCCTTGTGGCTGGAGGGTTCCCAGGTGGTAATCTCAGGGTAAAGGGTCGCCCATTTAAAACAGGGATGAGAAGGAATTTCATCTCTTAAAAAGTTGTGGAGCTGTGGAATTCATTACCACTGAGGGTTGTCAAAGAGGGTCTATTCCAGTTTGAGCCAGATGATTAATCAGTAAGGGAATCGGGGGTTGATGGGGGAAAAGCAGAAAGGTGAAGTTGAGGATTATCAGATCAGCCATGATCTCTTTAAAGAGAGATAGGTTGAATGGCCTACAGCTACTCCTAGATCTTCTGAGTAGGATCCCCATGATCGAGATGGGAGGCAGGATGAGTAGGATTTAGGACTCGTATTCTGGAAGTTTGAATTTTATAAATCGAACACCATTGTCTGTCAAAACCTCCTTGCCATTTTATAAGTGTATAATTTATAACTTGTCATATCTGATTGGCCGTTTCCAAGCAGCATATAAGTTCAGAAGGCTCACTATTGCTTTCTCCATAGAAACACCTTAGCCAATCAGAGTTGATGTTCCAACAAATCAACACCCTTTTCTCCCATCATGTGAATTATTGTGATCATTTGAAATTTGGTATTCTTGCATTTGTCCTGATGAATGAAAGACATAAAGCTTCAACACCGTGCCTCTCTTTCAAGCACTATTTAAGTTCTGTATTACTAGCAGTTTTAATTTTATTTACTTGTTCCCAGTCTAATGACTAATGAAGAAATACCTTGGTTTTGTTGAGTCTCTCTTTTTGATGCTAAAACAGATAGGTTTTAGGCTACTTTCTTGATCTGGTTCAACAGCCAGCCCCAGCACGATGTATCACACGAGCCTGTTTTCATATAACTTTACCCAGATGCATCCATTACAGTGCAGCCCTTAATGTTGCTGCTAAGTCCCATCCACCGACCACCTCCTGTGCCCACTAAGCTACATTGGTTCCCAACCCAGCAACACCTCAATTTTGTAAGTCTCAAATCTCTTTGTGGCTTCGTCTCTCTCTGCCCCCTGTAACCCCACAAACGCTCTGAGAATTCTGTACTCCTCCTCCGGTTCCAACCTTTTGCACAGCCCCTATTCTCATTGCTATGCTATTGGCAATGGCGCCTTCGAGGGCAGTAGGCTATGGGCTTTGGAAATCACCCCAGGAACCGTTAAGCCCCTCTCTCTCCTCCAGGACGCTCTTGAAAACCTACCTCTTTGACCAAATTGTTGGTCATATAAACCAATATATCAGTGTACTTTCCAAACAGCCCACTTTTATATTCACAGAATCCCTATAGTATGGAAGCAGGCCATTCAGCCCATCCAGACCACACCAACCCTCCAAAGAGCATCCCACCCAGCCCCACGCGCCTGACCCTGTCCCTGTAACCCTGCATTTCCCATGGCTAACTCACCTAGCCTGCACATCCCTGGACACTATGGGGCAATTTAGCATGGCCAATCCACCTGACCTGCACATCTTTGGACTTTGGGAGGAAACCCACGCAGACACAGGGAGAATGTGCAAATTCTACACAGACAGTTGCCTGAAAAATGTACCTCTTTATACCCCCTGCCCCCGCCCCCAAAAGAACTGCCCTAAAAATTCCAGCATTACCCTTGAGGTATCGAGATAGAAACAAAAGATTGTATTTCCCAAACACTTTATAGCATCAGGGCATCTTCAAGCAACTACATGGTTACAGCAAAGAAGGTCATTTTGTGCATACTCTATAACAGCAACTAAGAGCATCCCACCCTCGCCCATTCAAATTTTTCTCTTTACTTCTCTTTGAATGCCATCATCAAATCTCCCTCCACCTCACTCCATTGGTGCCTCCCTCCTCCTCCCCACTCGAATGAATCTCCCTCCACCTCACTCCATTGGTGCCTCCCTCCTCCTACCCACTCGAGTGAATCTCCCTCCACCTCACTCTGTCAATGCCTCCCTCCTCCTACCCACTCGAGTGAATCTCCCTCCACCTCACTCTGTCAATGCCTCCCTCCTCCTACCCACTCGAGTGAATCTCCCTCCACCTCAATCCATCGGTACCTCCCACATCCTAAACAATTTTAAACAATTAGTTTTCCTGACGTTGCCTTTGCTTCCTTTTGTTTGTTTTGCCAATTATCTTTATCCTGTAGCCTCTGGTTCTTGACTTTTATGCCGATGGCATTGGTTTCTCCCTGTCAGCTCTGTCCAGACTCCTTCCCAGCTTTGAACAACTCAGTCAAATCTCCTCCTGCAAGGAAACCAGCCCAAGCTTCTCCAATCTGTCGAAAATGCTGAGATTACCTCACACCTACAGCTATTGTGGCACGGTGGCTCAGTGGATAGCACTGCAGCCTCACAGCACCAGGGTCCCAAGTTCGATTCCAGCCTCTGTGCAAACTCCACACCAGCAGTTGCCCTTCTCCCCGTGTCTGTGTGGGTTTCCTCCGGGTGCTCCGGTTTCCTCCCACAGTCCAAAGATGGGCAGGTCAGATGAATTGGCCATGCTAAAACTGCCCATAGTATTAGGTGCATTAGTCAGAGAGAAATGGGACTGGGTGGGTTACTCTTCGGAGAGTTGGTGTGGACTTGTTGGGCCAAAGGGCCGATTTCCACATTGTAGGGAATCTAATCTATTCTAATAAGGCTCTCAGTTATGGAAAAAAAATCAGGCTTCTCTATCTGAGACTGGACTTGAACCCACAACCTTTTGTGAGAAAGCCTAGGAAACTGTACATTGAGACAACATCAAGACTTTAAGCCGTGCTGTTCTTTCAGAAATGGTATTATTGTCCTGTCACGCTTATTGGGCGGTTAAGTCGTTTGCTTGAGGAAACTTTGCATTATTGCATTGTTCAAACAATAATTTATTTTTTTCTCCCCCTCAGCATCGCGCTACAGTGGCCTCTTGCATGCACAGGCAAGAGACAGTAGACTGCTTGAAGAAGTTCAATGCAAGAAGGAAGCTCAAGGTATGTGTCTCTTATTAATCGATCCCCTTGAATGAGTGAACTGAGTACCTGACAGCCCAGAGCTCCTGTAACATTGGGCTTTATTTCTTGAGGAGTACGATTGTGAAGTATGGAAGTTCTATTAAACATCAACCAACCGCACCATGCATAGAACTCCATATTGCAACAAGAGTATTGTGGAACTTTTTTTTGGGGAATTAGTTGGGGAGTAGAAGGCTTGGAGTTGAATGAATCACTATTCTGATTTTGTTTTCTTGTTCATGGAATGTGGCATCACGAGCAAGGCCAGTGTTTGATGCCCAAGCGTAAATATTCTCGAACTGAGTGACTTGTTTCAGAGGGTAGTTAAGAATCAGCTACATTGGTGTGAGACTGAAAGCACGTATACGTTAGACCAGGTAAGGATGGCAGATTTCCTTCCCTAAATAAAGCAGACAGGTTTTTCTCACAAAAATAAGTAGCCTCATGGTCAATGAGGCTGGCTTTGTATCCCAAATTTTATAATTAAATTTAAATTCCACCAGATGCCAGGGTGAGATTTGAACCCATGTCCTGACCACAGTAGCCTGGGGTGATAAGTTGCTAGGTCAGCAGACTGTGTCAAACCCCCTTCTAGAGAATCCCTCCAAACAGCCTTGATCTCCACCACCAGGAATAATGTATCCCAAACTCTTTCCCATCATGTTCCCATTTCAGTGCTCAAAGTTTGAGGAGACCCTAGACCTGTGAGAGAGTGGGGACATAGATGAAAGGTTTCAATGCCTGGCCTGATGGCTCTGACAGTGAGGTGGGGGAAAGCTGTTTAATTCACATGGTTTCTCAGTAAAAGGCTGGGACTCAAGCCCACAAAAGCAGTCCCTGTGAGACTCAAAGGGGCCTCACACTCGGTCAAAACTCCCCAGCATCTATTGTTGCATCTGAATCCACCACTGAGGAACAGGAGATTCGACATTTTGGGCATAAGCCCTTCTTCAGGAATCTTATGCCCGAAACGTCGAACCTCCTGTTCTTTGGATGCTGCCTGACCTGCTGCGCTTTTCCAGCAACACATTTTCAGCTCTGATCTCCAGCATCTGCAGACCTCACTTTCTCCTCTGAATCCACCACTCCAACATTTGGCCCACAATTTGGGAAGGCCTGACCGAGAAGGACAGGGGCAGCGTATACAGGGGAGCACCACCACCTGCAAGTTCCTCTCTAAACCACTCATTACCCTGACTTGGAAATATTCCACCGTTACTTCTGGGTCAAAATCCTGGCATTCCCTGCCTAAGGGCATTAATGGTCAACCTTTCACACATGGACTGCAGTGGTTCAAAATGTTGACTTCTCAAGGACAATGAAGTTATAGGTCTGACCCTACCAGCAAAGCTCCTATTTTGGGAATACGATTTTTCTGAAAGTGGTATTTCCCAAGGAACTGTACCGAGGCCTCTAGATTTTCACCATCACCATTTAAACAATGAAGAGTTATGCACATTTGAAGGCATTACTGTAATGTACAAGGAGAAAGTGAGGACTGCAGATGCTGGAAATCAGAGTTGAAAGTGTGGCGCTGGAAAAGAACAGCAGGTCAGGCAACATCCGAGGAGCAGGAGAGTCAACATTTTGGGCATAAGCCCTTCATCCGAACGTTCATGGATGAGAGAGTGAAGCTGCAAAGAAACATTGCAAAACTCAGTGACAGAGCGAACTATGACAGATAGAGTCAAGAATGTGGTGCTGGAAAAGTACAGCCAATCAGGCAGCATCCAAGGAGCAGGAGAATTGATGTTTTGGGTATAAGCCCTTCATCAGGAATGAGGCTGGGAGCCTCGGGGATGGAGAGATAAATGGGAAGGGGAGGGGGATGGGGCTGGGGGAATGGTAGCTGAGAGTACGATAGGTGGATGGAGGTAGGAGTGAAGGTGATAGGTCAGAGGGGAGGGTGGAACGGATAGGTGGGAAGTAAGATGGACAGATAGGACAGGTCAAGAGGCAGTGCTGAGCTGGAAGGTTGGATCTGGTATAAGGTGGGGGAGGGGAATTGAGGAAACTGGTGAAATTCACATTGATCCTGTATGGTTGGAGCGTCCCAACCGGAAGGTGAGGCGTTCTTCCTCCACACAGCAGGAGGTAAGGGTTTGGCGATGGAGGAGGCCCAGGACCTGCATGCCTTTGTCGGAGTGGGAGGGGGAGTTAAAGTGTTCGGCCACAGGGCGGTGGGGTTGCTTGGTGCGTTTGTAGATGTTCTCTGAAGCACTCTGCAAGTAGGCGTCCTGTCACCCCAATGTAGAGGAGACCGGATTGGAAGAAACGGATATAGTAAATAATCTGTGTGAAACTGCGAGTAAATCTCTGATGGATGTGGAAGACTCCTTTGTGGCCTTGGACAGAGACCTATGACAAAGCTCAATGTGTTTAAGTGGAGGGTCATGCACTGGATCTGGGAAAAACAGATTATTTTCCAAAGCATGGGAGTATATTCTATGGAAGAACAGAGAGATTCTGGTGCAGTATTGGTGCCTTACAGTTCACTCAGGAAGACCAAGTTGTTGTGGAAACATGCATGTTGGAGCATGGAATTAAGAATAGTGATGGGAGAGATCATCACACAGATGAACAGGAATCTCTCCCATTCTTACTGCCTGCCATTGGCTTGTGTCGAGAAGATGTCATCTTCCACCAGCTTGGACATCACATCATAAGGTGGGGCTTGAACCCAGAGCTTCTGCATAAGAAAGGGGGAATGCAACCCATTGCATTCCAAAACGTCCCCCTGAAATTGCTAAAGCCTACTGCAGTGGTACAAAAGAATATCCAAAAAGGACTCATGAGAGTAAAGTACTGAAGAAATGGCAGCACGATGGTTCAGTGCTTAGCACTGCTGCCTCACAGCACCAAGAACCCAACTTTGATTCCAGCCTCGGGTGACTGTGTGGAGTTTGTATGTCCTCCCCGTGTCTGCATGGGTTTCCTCCAGTTTCCTCCCACAATCCAAAGATGTGCATGTTAGGTGAATTGGCCATGCTAAATTGTCCCATAGCATTCAGGGATTTGTAGGCTAGGTGCATTAGTCAGGGGGGAATGGGTCTGGGTGGGTTACTCTTCAGAGGGTGGGTGTGGACTTGTTGGGCCGAAGGGCCTGTGCCCACATTGGGGATTCTATGATTAACTCAGCAGATCTGGGGAGAGAGAAACAGAGTTAACATTTCAAGTCCAGTAGGAATTCTCTTTGAGAGCAGTCACATTGCATTCAAAACATTAAATCTGTTTCTCTTGTTGTTCAGAAAGCGTACAGTGTTTTGGCCTTTAGGGCAGCGTGGTGGCTCAGTGGTTAGCACTGCTGCCTCACAGCACCAAGGTCCCAGGTTCAATTCCAGCCTTGGGTGACTGTCTGTGTGGAGTTTGCACATTCTCCCTGTGTCTGCATGGGTTTCCTTCCACAATCCAAAGATGTGCAAGTTAGGTGAATTGGCCATGCTAAATTACCCATAGTGCTAGGTGCATTAGTCGGAGGGAAATGGGTCTGGGTGGAAAGTTGAAAATACCTGCCTTACAAAATTCCAAAAAAACATTTCTCAGTGCCATCACAATTGGGCGGCATGGTAGCACAGTGGTTAGCACTGCAGCCTCATAGCGCCAGGGACCTGGGTTCAATTCCCGCCTCAGGCGACTGACTGTGTGGAGTTTGCACGTTCTCCCCGTGTCTGCGTGGGTTTCCTCCGGGTGTTCCGGTTTCCTCCCACAGTCCAAAGATGTGCGGGTCAGGTGAATTGGCTATGCTAAATTGCCCCTAGTGTTAGGTAAGGGGTATGGGTGGGTTGCGCTTAGGCGGGTCGGTGTGGACTTGTTGGGCCGAAGGGCCTGTTTCCACACTGTAAGTAATCTAATCTAATCTTAATAGAGGGATTGAGTTCCGGAACCAGGAGGTTATGCTGCAGCTGTACAAAGCTCTGGTACGTCCACACTTGGAGTATTGTGTACAATTCTGGTCACCGCATTATAAGAAGGATGTGGAAGCTTTGGAAAGGGTGCAGAGGAGATTTACTAGGATGTTGCCTGGTATGGAAGGAATGTCTTACGACGAAAGGCTGAGGGCCTTGAGGCTGTTCTCGTTAGAGAGAAGAAGGTTGAGAGGTGACTTATTAGAGACATACAAGATAATCAGAGGGTTAGATAGGGTGGACAGGGAGAGCCTTTTTCCAAGTATGGGGACGGCAAACACGAGGGGACACAACTTTAAAGTGAGGAGAGATAGGTATAAGACAGATGTCAGAGGTAGTTTCTTTACTCAGAGAGTAGTAAGGGTATAGATTGCTTTGCCTGCAATGGTAGTAGATTCTCTAAGTTTAAGTGCATTTAAGTCGTCATTGGACAGGCATATGGACGTACATGGAATAGTGTAGGTGGGATGGGCTTCAGATTGGAATGACAGGGCGGCGTAACATCGAGGGCCGAAGGGCCTGTACTGCACTGTAATGTTCTATGTTCTATGTTCTATGTTCTCCCTCCACAGCTGCTGTCAGACCTGCTGCATTTCTCCAGCACTCCCTGTGTTTAATTAAGATGTCCAGCTTCCACAGTGTTTGGCATTCATTAACATGAATGAATTTTGGTTGGATTTCATGGTGTTAGAAATTTTTCAGGATGGATCTAGTAACAGTGGCTTCTTGTATGCACAGGCAAGAGACAGTGGAGGGCAAGTCCACATGGAATTGTCACAATATCCCTGGCATATAAATGGGAAAATTATGAATTAAAGCTACATCTTGTATTCTCTTGAGTTTAGCAGACTGTCAAGTGAGTTAGTCAACATAATTACAATTGTATAATAGGATTTGCTTTGGTAGAGAGAGATTATCTTTGTTGGGAGTGTTAAGAATAATTCTTTAAAATTAGAGCTCCGGCGATTCAGGGGTGGTGTTAGGAAGTGATGGGGGAAACCTGGAACTCCCTCCAAACTTTCTATGGACCAAGGAACCAGTCAAAATGTTTAAGAATGGGATGAATAGATGAACACTTGGGTAAAAGATATGGAGCCAAGGGCAGTAAATGGAAACAAGCTACAGATCAGCCACAAGGCAATGGAATGTTGGAATAGGATCGAGAGGCTGAATGGCCTCCTCCAGTTTCAGTGCCATATTACAGGAGGAGAAGCCAGATTAGCACCATGCACAGAAGGTGACTCTTCACCTCTCCTGCCCTTTCACCTCTTCAGTTTCTAATAGATTTAGACACCTCCAACATACAGAAAAGTTTGGAAAACTGGGGACATTCAGTACATAAGGCCATTCGGTCCCTCTAGCCCCTTTTCCCATTCCATTAGATCACTACGTATTCTAGTTATCTACCTCCCTTGGCTTTGGCAAGGAAATATGCATCAATCCCAAATTTAAAGCTCTAGATTAAGTGTTTTTTTTGTGTGTGTGAGAGATCTTTCCATAATGCCACCGTCCTTTACATGAATAAATGTTTCCTAACTTCTCTCCTGACCAGTCTGGCTTGGATTATCTGCTCTTGCTTCAGATCATCTTCCCCAACCGCCATTCCCGACTCTCCATCACCAACAGAAAACACTCCTCCCTTTTTAACTTAGCAATTCCTCTGAAAATCCTGAAATCCACATTCAAACCACCTCTTACATTCAAGGGGTACAAGTGCAGTTTATTCACTTTCTCCTCAATTTAATTCTGAGTCCTGGGACGCTGAGAAATTGTGTTACATCCTCTCCAAGGCTAATATTCCAAGGTGCAGCATCCAGGACTGTACATAGTCCACCAGGTGTGGTCCAACCAAGACTTTGTATACCAGTTCTCCTGTCACAAAGCCTAATATTCCAGGAGTGTTTTCACTTATATTTTGTACCTAACCATTACGTTTTAATGATCTCAATTAACCTTCTGTCCACCTTCCCTGTCTGTAGCTTTCCACGTTTTACAGAGGTACTCAGATGTCACCATTTTGTAGACTAATTGATGAATGTTGAATCGTTCACCATTCTCCCCCTTGCTCAATCAATATCTCTTTGTAATTTCATCCTCCCGACATTCTATGAGTGCCACTTACCGTCTTGCCGTTGGAAATCTCGGATATCTGGCTGTCTGTTGTGTTGCCCAGATCATTCATAATGTAGCCACTTCCATCCAGTTTGGTGTTCCCAAAGATGGGAAGTCCGGAACCACAGGTCACAGCCTAAGGACACAGGTTAAGCCATTTCAGACTGAGATAAGGAGAAATTTCTTCACCTGAGACCACACTTGGTCTATTGTCATACAGTCATACAGCATAGAAACAGGCTCTCTGACCCACCGTTACTATGACAACCAATAAGCACCAAACTATACTAATTCCATTTACCTGCATCTGGCATTTTAAGTACTTATTGAGAGTCTTCTTAAATTTTGCGATAATACATGCCTTCACCACCCTCTCAGGCAGCAGCACGTTCCATTTATCTACATGAAAATGTTTTTCGCCAGATTCCCTTTAAACCACTTACTCATCTTAAACTTAAGGCCCCGGACATAGACTTTCCTATCATGGGGTAAAGATCCTCATCATCTATCCTGTCCATGCCTCTCATAATTTTATAAACCTCAGATTCCCCCTCAGCTGCTTCTGCCCCAGAGAAACCAAACCCAGCCTATCCAGACTCTCCACATAACTGAGACGTTCTATCCCAGGCAACATAACTGAGACGTTCTATCCCAGGCAACATCCTGATGGATTTCCTCTGCACCCTCTCCCGTGCAATCACATCCTTCTGATAGTGTGGTGACCAGAACTGTACACAGTGTTCCATTTGCAGCCTAACCAATGTTTTATAGAGTTGTCCTTGCTCCTATATTCTGTGTCCCAAGTAATGAAGGCAACTGCCTCATATACCTTCTTTCTCACCCTATTAAATTAGATTAGATTAGATTAGATTACTTAGTGTGGAAACAGACCCTTCAGCCCAACAAGTCCACACTGACCCACCCATACCCCTATTTACCCCTACGGGCAATTTAGCATAGCCAATTCACCTGACCTGCACATCTTTGGACTGTGGGAGGAAACCGGAGCACCTGGAGGAAACCCACTATCTACGTGTGCTGACACCTTCAGGGATCTATGGACTTGTACAGCAAGGTCTCTTTGTTTGTCAGTCCTCCCTAGGGATCTGCCATTCATTGTTTATTTCCTTCTCTCACTAAACCTCCCAAAATACATCACTTCACATTTATCAGGACTCATTTCTATCTGTTGTTATTCTGCTCAATTTATCAGCTGACCAATATCAGACTCGAACCATCCTTCTTAGTATCAATAACAGCATCAAATTTCATGTCATGTCCAAACTTTTACTAATTATACCTTCAACATTCACATCCAAATTGTTCATGTACATGACCAACAGCTAAGACCCCAGCACCAATCCCTGTGGTACACTGCTGGTCAAAGTCTTCCAGTCACAAAACAACCCTCCCCCCACCCCACCCCCAATCACCCTCTGCCTCTTATTTGTCAGCCAATTTTACATCCAGTTTGCCAACTTGCCTTGGATCCCGTGGGACCTTCCTTTTTGGACCAGCCTTCCATGTGAAACCTTGTCAAAGGCCTTACTGAAGTCCAGACGGAAGTGAGGACTGCAGATGCTGGAGGTTAGAGTTAAGATTAGAGTGGTGCTAGAAAAGCACAGCAGGTCAGGCAGCATCCGAGGAACAGGAGAATCAATGTTTTGGGCAAAAGCCCTTCGTCAGAAAAAAACATTTCCTTACTGAAGTCCATGCAAACCGTATCAACTGCATTACCCTCATCAATATATTTAGTCATGTTTTGAAAAAACTCAATTAAATTAGTCAGACAGGATATCCCTCTAACAAATCTGTGCTGACTGTCTCTGATCGATACCTGCCTCTCTGAGTATTGATTAGTCCCGTCTCTAGAATTTTCCAATAATTTCCCAACTGTTGCCATCAAATGGACTGGTCTATTATGAAGTGACCTATCTTTGCTGTCCGCCTTGAATAAGGGAACCACACGTGCAATATGTACAGCTTTAGTCTCCTTATCTGAGGAAGAATGTTCTGCTGAGGGAGGGAGTGCATCAGGTTTTATCAGCCTGCTTCCCAGGAGGGGAGGACTGATGTCAGAAGAGAGGCTGGATTGGTTAGGACTGGATTCACTGGGATTTTGAAGAATGAGGAGATATCACATAGGAATCTATATCATTCTGGCAGGGTAAATGAAAGAAAGATATTCCCGATGAATGGAGAGTTCTGTGTAAGGCTGCGATGAGGAGAAATGTCTTCACCCAGATGGTGGTGAGTCTGGGAAGTTCTCCACCACCGAAAGCAGCTGAGGCCAAAATTTTGAATTTTTTTTTGAAGAAGGAGTAAGATACAATTCTTGGGTCTATAGGCTTCAAAGGGTATGGGGAAAAGTGGAAACAGGGGACTGCATTAACTAAATATACTGATAAGGGCAGTACAGTAGATATGGTTTGCATGGACATCAGTAAGGCAGTTGACAAGGTCCCACATGGAAGGCAGGTCCAAAAGAGGAGATCCCATGGAACCCAAGGCAAGTTGGCAAACTGGCTGGCAAACAGGAGGCAGAGGATGATTGGGGGAGGGTTGTTTTAGTGACTGGAAGCCTGTGACCAGCGGTGTACCACAGGGATCGGTGCTGGAACCTTGCTGTTTGTCATGTGCATTAATGATTTTGATATGAATGTAGAATATATAACGATCCGCCATAGTCGTATTGAATGGTGGAGTAGGCTTGAAGGGCTGAATGGCCTACTCCTGCTCCTAGTTTCTATGTTTGAGTGCAAACCCATTTCCCTTCTGTCCATTTTTTATTGCCTAACCAATCAAAATTCCTCAAAAAATTAAATTAGATTTGTCAGTCATGACGTACCCTCCAGAAATATCTGTTCCTTCTCTCTGGTGAGCTCAAATGTCTCTGAGTGCTCAGTCACTCGGTCCTTAATTACAGTTTGCAATTACTTGGCCCCTCAGCCAATGTTATACAAACAGGTATATAATTTCCTGCTTTATCTCTCCCCTTTCATAAATAATGAAGTTACTTTTTTTTAACTTGGAGTTACCATCAAAAACAATTATAAATTGCAGCATAGAGCACAGTCTTTAGGAATTTAAAGCTGCATTTATTTTTCATGACGGAGCCCATTTCAAGGTGAATATTGATGTTGCAATGTAAATGTCGAGGTTTTCTTTCAACTGAAGCTCTCAAACATTGAGGTTAACAGCGTGAGCCAGGAATGGGACAAAATAATCATAACTTGCCCAGCTAAGTGCAGCTCCAACAATATTCAAGAATCTTGACACCATCAAGGACAAAGCAGCCTACTTGATTGGTACCACATCCACAATTCTACCCCTGCATTCCTGAACACATTGTTGCAGCACTGTGCACTCTCTACGTGATGCCCTGCAGCGGCTCCCCTTCAACAGCACCTTCCATTTGAATTGAATTTATTGTCACGTGTACCGAGGCACAGTGAAAAGCTTCATCTTGTGAGCAATCCAGGCAGATCACAGAGTTAAGTAGCATAGATAGTAAATAATAGGTAAACGGTGGCAAAAACAAAAACACAGGTACAGGCGAATGTTAAGAGTTTGTGAGTCCGTTCAGTATTCTAACAACAGTAGGGTAGAAACTGTTTTGAAACCGGCTGGTGCGTGTGTTCAGGCTTCTGTACCTTCTCCCCGATGGTAGAGGTTGTAGAAAAACATTGCCAGGGTGGGATGGATCTTTGAGAATGCTGGCGTCCTTTCCTTGACAGTGGGCCTGGGAGATGGATTCTATAGATGGGAGGTTGGCCTTTGTGATTGTCCAGGACAAGTTCACCACTTTCCGGAGTCATTGCCAATCTTGAATGGTGCAGTTGCCATACCAGGTAGTGATACATTCAGAGAGAATGCTCTCGATGGTGCACCTATAAAACTTGGCAAAAGTTGGCAAACCCCCAAGCATGAATGTCCTAATGAAAGGACAACATCAGCAGACACATGGGAATACCACCACCTGCAAATTCTCCCTCTGAGACACTCACCATCCTGACTTGGAAATATATTGCCATACCTGTGTCAGTGGGTCAAAATCCTGGATTCCTTTATGAACAGCACCGCGGGTGTCCCTACACACCACACGCTGCAGGAATTAATGAAGGCAGCACACCACCATCTTCTGAAGTGATACACTTGGGATGGTCAATAAATGCTGATCATGCCAACAACTCCCACTCCTGCAAACTTACGCTTTCCTCTAAACGCCAGCAAGACTGGAAAGAGGAGGTGAAGGATGTACCAGGAATCAATAATGACCAAATAAGGAAATGGAATCGAGTTTAGTTTCAAAAGGCTTAGCAATTCTACAAGGAGTGGGGTGTCTGAGTGATGGAGCTGGGTTGTGTTGTCCAGAGACAAGCACAGAGAATGCTGGAGAAACTCAGCAGGTCTGACAACATCAGTGGAGAGAGAAAGTTGAGTTAATATTTCGAGTCTGTGTTTGTCTCAATTTCCACTGTGTTTTGCTTTTATTCAAGTGTTGATCAGAGAACATGTCAAATTAGAAAAATAATGATTACTCATTTGTCTGGGTGAGCCTGCGCATATAACCTGCTTAATTTTGTTAGAGATCGTTAATGCAGAAACACTTATGGATCCATTTCACTTGGAGTTCGAACACGATATTAAACTGCAGCGCTGTGCAAATAACCTACTCTCACAGCTCATTTTTCCTTTCATTTCCAGGGGGCAATTCTCACTACAATGTTGGCCACACGAAACTTCTCAGGTAAGGAACTTTCCATTACTTTCTGAAGCAGCCATATTGTCTCCATGTCAAGTTACCCTGACAATGTGTAAAATCACTTGTAATGCAATCACCTCATTGCTTATAATTCATGTCTCTCTTTAAACCCCACAGCTTAGATCAGGAACATAGGGTCAAATTTTTGCAGAGTGCAGACTTCTCCACATACTTTTCAAAATGGCAGCACACTCTGGACGTGGGAGTTGCCCTGAATCAATCTGTCTCGACCACTTTCTCAGTCAATGCTTTCCAAACCCGAATCACTCGCTGTGTAAAGACATTTCTCTCATGTCTCTAATCCTATTTTCCCAGTTTCCTTAAATGCCTGCCATTTGGTTCTTGATCCTTCCACCAGTGAGATATGCTCCTCCCTACCTATTCTCTCCATGCTCTTCATGGTCTGGTAGGGAGTAGTGTCTGTCCCTGAATTTGTAACCAAGCTCCCCAGACTAATGCTTTGTGGGCCTTGAGTTCAAATCCTACCGTGGCAGATGTGAAATATGAATGTGGTCAAAGCAAAACCTGAACTTAAGATAGCCTAACGATGACCATAAAACCATTGTCATAAAAACCCATCTGATTTACTACTGTACTTCAGAGAGAAAAATCTAACATCCATTTCTGATCTGACCTTCATCATAGACTCCCATCAATGTGATTGACTCTGAACTAACCTCTAAAATGGCCCTCAATCAGTGGCAATTAGGATTGGGCAATAAATGCTAGCCCAGTCAGAGATGTCTGCATCTCACAAATAGGCAATAAAACAATGATTTGCCCATCTGTATCAAATCTCCTCTTAATCTTGTCTTCTCTAAGGAGAAAAGTCTCTGTTCCTCCATTTCATCCATGGAGCTCAAGTCCCTCAAGCCTGGAGCCCCATTCTCGTTAATCTCTTCTGCAGTATCTCTGAAGATGTATCTCATCGTCCCTGAAGTACGCCATCCATAACTGGATGCAATATCCCAAACGGGGCCAACCCAGGGTTTTGAACAGGTTTATCATAACTTCTGTGGTTTTATACCTGACACCCCTGTTCATAAAGCTCAGAATCCTGTAAGCTTTCCTAACCACATCCTCAACCTATTCTGCATCTTCTTAAAAGGGCATTAAATTTCTTGTTTGAAAGGTACATGTATCCCCTGCTTTTTGAAAGCTCGCTTTACACCACTACGCTTTTACTAAAGACTTACTTTAATAACTGTTTTCGTTAACCGATAGAAATCCCAAGAGGATTTTCGCTCTTACATAAAGAATTTACGCCACTTCGATTTATTTAATTTTGGCTGACAAAAGGTTTCTTAGGAAAGCTTTAATTTCAGATAGTGGGAGAAGCCTGTGTATGATCCTGAGGTGTCTTGACAGGGTAGATGTAGAGACAATGTTTTCACTTACAGGAGAATCTAGAACGAGGGGTCACTACTTATAAAATAAGAGATCGTCCACCTAAACAGAGATAAAGCAAAATGTTTTCTCTCAGAGTTTCGTGAGTCTGAAGAATCGTTTTTTCCAAAAAGGTGGGAGAAGCAGAGTCTTTGAATATTTTGAAGGCAGAGGTGTGTAGATTCCTGTCGGGAAATGGGATGGATTGTTAATCGGATGAAATGTGGATTTGAGGTTACAGTCAGATCAGTCATGTCCACATTGAAATAGTTTTCAGATCCTGAATGGCCTACTCCAGTTCCTTGTTCATTTGTTTGTAAGTTTGTCTGTTGTAGACGCCCACCCAGCATTCAATCTGCTCCAGCAACCCATGTATACTCTCCTCTAAGATAGACGCAACCCACCCTTTTAATTTTTCAAGACACCTTTTGGGAAAAGTGTTCCCTGACCATGAAAGGTGAAATTAGGATGGTCATTCATTCTGAACTATTGAACCTTGGTGTACTGCACTTGCTAGAAGATCAAACCTGATCTCCATGACATGTTAACCTATTGTATCCAATTGATTATTTGACCAAATTAATTTGTTCTGAACCCCACAATCTCCTGTTCCATCCTCCAGTACATCAGTCCAGTGCCTTTTTAAAGAAGTCAGTCAACTCAGCACTTTTCGACAACAAGCTTTTCCACGTACACTTACTCCAATATTAACACGGATTTGTATGAAAGAATTAATACTGAGGTGTGCTGTAAGGTCTACCCAGTATGGTGATGTCACGTGGATTTACAGACAGAATATATAGCAATCCAACATCTGGTCATCATCAAACTCTCTGTAACGATGTCCATCATGGATGATTGATCATGTCACTGTAACGAGTAACTAGTTTAGATTCCCTACAGTATGGAAACAGGCCCTTTGGCCCAACAAGTCCACACCGACCCTGCAAAGATTAACCAACCCAGATCCATTCCCCTATCCTACATTTACCTCTGACTAATGCACCTAACACTGTGGGCAATTTAGCATGGCCAATTCACCTGACCTGGATTGTGGGAGGAAACCGGAGCACTCGGAGGAAACCCGCACAGGGAGAATGTGCAAACTCCACAAAGTTGCTCGAGGGAGGAATCAAACCCGGGTCCCTGGCCCTGTGAGGCAGCAGTGCTAACCACTGAGCCACTGTGTCTCCCTGTTGCTAGCAAGCAAAAAATTGTATCATGTGTTATGGACTAGACCAGACCACTCAAAATATTTTTAAATGGGCAGCCCAGACCATAACTTTGCAGTTTATTTCAGTAAGTGTCCAGTGAAAATTAACCAGAGTAAGTTGGCTAGGTTGACTACCAGGTTTTAACATAGACAAAAATTGATTTACAAAATTACACAACGAAACACAAAGAACAGAATAAAGAATCCCTACAGAACTCAGTCTATCCAAACTAGACTTAATTATGCTATTAAGTCTACACAACAGTCCCAATAAGCAAACCTCTTAAACACAGTAAAATGAAACAAAGGCTTACAGGTCGAAGTTAGAAGGACAGAAGGAGAGAGAGTTCAGCAGCCTGTTTCCAGATAGCTACACAGCTGAACTCTCTAACTAGCTCTGGATGGAACGGCTCAACTAAAGAGCTGGCCACGTCCCCTTGACTCATACAGGTTACTTCTTAAACATCAAAGCTTTGGCCTAAAGACTCATCTGTTTACATATAAACAAAAAGGCCTTTCATCTCGGCACCAAACCCAGCCATTTTGGAGCCCGGCCAGTTTATGACCCCTCTGAGAAAAACCAAACACACATTGAGAAAAGGAGCAACTTTCAGTTAAAAAAGGACCAGCTTTGTGATACATGATTATTACAAAAGATTCTTCTCATTAGACCAGGACGTGATTTTCCTCTCCTATACGAGTCCACGCAGCCCTGTAGTTTCCTACACTTTAAGGAAGTAGAGAGTGACTTTCTTTGTGAACAGTAAGACAGTGTAATGAGCTGGCATGACCACACAATGGGTTAAGGCATTCACTCTGCAATTATTTATAGAAATCCATCCAGGAATTATCCTGCATGCTCGGATCTAATTATACTCCCTTCAGTCTTGTATTATGTACTTTAATCTGCATGTTATTCTGATGGTGAAAACAATGACTGCAGATGCAGGAAACCAGATTCTGGATTAGTGGTGCTGGAAGAGCACAGCAGTTCAGGCAGCATCCGAAGAGCAGCGAAATAGACATTTCGGGCAAACGCCCTTCAGCAGGAATAAAGGCAGAGAGCCTGAAGGGTGGAGAGATAAGCTAAAGGAGGGTGGGGGTGGGGAGAAAGTAGCATAGAGTACAATAGGTGAGTGCGGGAAGGGATGAAGGTGATAGGTCAGGGAGGAGGGTGGAGTGGATAGGTGGAAAAGAAGATAGGCAGGTAGGACATCATATGGACAGTGCTGAGCTGGAAGTTTGGAACTAGGGTGAGGTGGGGGAAGGGGAAATGAGGAAACTGTTGAAGTCCACATTGATGCCCTGGGGTTGAAGTGTTCTGAGGCGGAAGATGAGGCATTCTTCCTCCAGGCGTCTGGTGGTGAGGGAGCGGCGGTGAAGGAGGCCCAGGACCTCCATGTCCTCGGCAGAGTGGGAGGGGGAGTTGAAATGTTGGACCACGGGACGGTGTGGTTGATTGGTGCGGGTGTCCCAGAGATGTTCCCTAAAGCACTCTGCTAGGAGGCATCCAGTCTCCCCAATGTAGAGGAGACCACATTGGGAGCAACAGATACAATAAATGATATTAGTGGATGTGCAGGTAAAACTTTGATGGATGTGGAAGGCTCCTTTAGGGCCTTGGATGGAGGTGAGGGAGGAGGTGTGGGCACAGGTTTTGCAGTTCCTGCGGTGGCAGGGGAAGGTGCCAGGACGGGAGGGTGGGTTGTAGGGGGGCGTGGACCTGACCAGGTAGTCACGGAGGGAGCGGTCTTTGCGGAATGCAGAAAGGGGTGGGGAGGGAAGTATATCCCTGGTGGTGGGGTCAATAACTCTATCTATATCCTTCATTATTTTTTAAACTTCCACCTCCTATGCTCCAGTGAAAAACATCCCAGCGTTTTGTTTCTAACTCAAACCTTCTGGTACAGTTCAGCTTGCACACTCACCCAGATTCCAATGCAGAATACCATGATACCTGCCATACGGAATTTGGTCTCTGCTGGGGATTATGCTCCATAAAAGTCTCCTCCTGCGCTAGATGTGTCCATCCACCCTGGACACCCCACTGTCCCCCTCTTGCTTTCTCCTGTATAGACCAAATTCTTATTACCCGTGGGGTAATAGGGGCATAACCCTCCTGGGGATAACACAAAATCATGAATAGTGCTCAGCAGCAATGTCACTAATCTCACACAAAGGACTGTGCAATGCTTCAGGGGTTGACAATCAGGAAAAAGCAATAGGGTTTCGATCAGATCTCACCAATACCCGGATCTACAGGGTAGCAAATCCATGTTAAACACAGAGTGTGCTTACATATTAAACTAGCTTCATATGTCCTGTGCTTCACCACTCCCTGTGATTGTATGTACTTTCCACTCACCATGTAAGGAAGAATTGCATTTACGTTGCGCCTTTCACGGGCTTGCCCAAGGCTTTTGGAGAGCAGTCTCTACCGTAACGTAGCCAGTAAAGAAATTCGTCCTTACTCGATCTGTTGGTGGTCAACTGCTCTCTGTCTCATCCCTTCCACAAGTGGAAACAATTTCTCCAAGTTAACTGTCCAGCTCCTCCTTCATCTTTCAGGTTTCTATGTACCCTTTACAATTCAGGTTAAAATAAAAAAATCTTCCCTACACTTCCCCTAGAGCTTGACAGACAATGAAATACTTTCGATGCATAGTCTCTGTTAGAAAATAGAAAACATACTGATTAGTTTGAGGAAACCAGGACCCCAGAAGCAGCAATGAGATAAATAGCCAGATAATTGGACACTCAGTGGTCTTATAAAATATAAACATATAAAGTTATGAAGGGAATTTATAAGATGGAAGCAGGGAGGTTATTTCCACTGGTGGGTGAAACTGGAACAAGGGGCATAGCCTCAAAATAAGAGGAGCTGATTTTGGACTGGGTAGGAACCTCTTCACCCAGAGGGTTGTGAATCTGTGGAATTCCCTGCCCAGGGAAGCAGATGAGGCTTCCTCATTGAATGTTTTTAAGGTAAAGACAGATAGATTTTTGAACAGCAAAGGAATTAAGGGTTATGGTGAGCCAGAGGGTAATTGGAGCTGGGTCCACAAAAAAGATCAGCCATGATCTTATTGAATGGAGAAGTAGGCTTGATGGGCCAGGTGGCCTGCTCCTGCTCCTATTCCTGGTGTTCTTATGTCTTGGTAGAGATCCACTCCTCCCCAGAAGGGGAGTAAGTCAGACACCAAAGAAAGAGAAAATTATCAAGAGAAAATGAGTGACTGAGTGCTTAAATCTCTTCACCAGAATCAAGAATAAAATTGATCTCTTTCTATTTCACTTTCCAGTTGCCTGTGTTGACAGAAACTAGATGAATGGTCTCGTTCTGTAAATGTGTTAGTGAGGGTTGATTAACCTTAGTCTGATCTAAGGGAACATACTTATCTCTCTGGTCATGGAGATTGATGAGCCCAACAGAGAGCCATGGATTAAGTTAATGGGGTGCTTCACAGTAAATATCTATCGTGGAGGCTGGGACTGGAGCATTGCAATAGGGCCAGGAGGATCCAGCATCTAACAGCACACAGTTTGATACAGTTTATACTCGTGCAGAGTATTTGCTAAAACATTGATAACTGGAACTGCTATAAGTTATACCTTATCTGTCTCTCTGCACTTTGCTTTGGCCATAATGTTACTCTAAAACCTTATCTCATGAAGGCACTGTTCCCATCAGCAAACATCTTTGCTTCTCTATCACACTCTCTCTACTCCTTTAACACCCTGCAGGAGTTCCTCAGGCTAGTGTCCTAGACCCAACCATTTTCAGCTGCTTCATCAATGATGTTCCCTCCATCATAAGGTCAGAAGCAGGGATGTTCGCCGATGATTTCACAGTGTTCAGCACCATTTGCAACCCCTCAGATACTGAAGCAATCCATGTTTAAGTACGATAAGAGCTGGACAATATCCAGGCTTGTTTGAAAAGTAACATTCACACCCCAAAAATGCCAGGAAATGACCATCTCCAACAACTGAGAATCTAAACATCACCCCTCGACGTTCAATGGCATTACCATCACTGAAATCCCAACTATCAATATTTTGAGGGTTACTGTAGACCAGAAAATGAGTCCAGCCAGATAACTATGGTGGTGACAAGAACAGGTCAGAGGCTAGGAATCCTGCCATGAATAACTCCACTCGTGACTCTCCAAAATCGATAAGTCACAAATCAAGAGTGTAATACTCCCCACTTGCCTGGATGGGTGCAGCTCCAAGAACATTTAAGAAGCTTGACACCATCCAGAAAAAAGCAGCCTGTTTAATTAGTACTACATCCACAACATTCTCTCCAACAACAACATTCAGTAGCAGCAGTGTGTACCATCGACAAGATGCACTGCAGAAATGCACTAAGGTTCCCTCACCAGCACCTTCGATATCCAGAAAGAGCAGTAGAAACATGGGGACACCACCACCTACAAATTCCCCTCCAAGCCATCACCATTCTGACTTGGAAATGTGTTGCTCGGTCAAAATCCTGGAATTCCCTTCCCAAGGGCATTTTGGGTCCACCCACAGCAGGTGGGCAATAAGGTTCAAGAGGGCAGCTTCCCACCACGTTCTCAAAGGCAACTAGAGATGGGCAATAAATGTTGGCCCAGCCAGTGATGCCCCCATCTCACGGATGAATATACTTTCGACCAGTTGTCATCAACGACATTAAGTGGCTTGGTGTCTAATGTTGGTCTGTCAATGTTACTGTGAAAACAACTTGAGATATTTTATTATGTTAAAGACTCTGTACAAACCATAAATATATATGAGTTGTTGTCGAAGCTCTTTAGAGGAACGGAGATCATGAAAGGCGCTATATAAATTCAAGCTGTTCGGTTTTCTTGACACAGAACTGGCTGATAATTGTGTTCAGAGAGATTTAACGAACTGTAGATTGTAAAATATTTCAAGGATATTGGTCAGTAATTATTTTCTTCCATATCCTTATGATTATCAACATTTAAGATGTGTCCAATTTTAAATTTAATTACATTCAGGCAGTGGAATTTACTCATCTCATGAATATATTTACTTAAGAATCAATTTTGTTTCAGCCAGTCAGAGATTTTATAAGAGAGAGTTACTCGGTGCCTCAGTCTACTGCTTGTAAAATGCTCCGGGGTTTTAGAGGTTGGTTCAGAGGTGGATGTTTCATCTGGTTCCACTTTCTCTGCAATTTCTGCACGCAAACACACACTCTCTCACACACACTCTCTCACACACACTCTCTCACACACACTCACTCTCACACACTCACTCTCACACACACACACACACACTCTCACACACACTCTCTCACACACACTCTCTCACACACACTCACAGACACTCTTTCTCTCATACACATTCACAGACACTCTCTCACACAGACACTCACAGACATTCACAGATACTCTCTCTCACACCCACACTCTCACACACTCTCACAGACACTCTCTCCCACACACACATTCACAGACACACACTCTCACACACTCACAGACACTCTTTCTCTCACACATTCACAGACACTCTCTCACATAGACACTCACAGACACACTCACACAAACACACTCACAGACACACTCTCATACAGACATTCACAGACACTCTCTCACACACACACATTCACAGACACTCTCTCTCACACAGACATTCACACACACTAACACAGACACACACAGACACACTCTCACACACACATTCACAGATACTCTCACACAGACATTCACACTCTCTCTCTTACACACATTCACAGACACTCTCTCACACACACCTCACAGACACTCTCTCACACATATTCACACTCTCACACACATTCACAGACACTGTCTCTCACACACACATTCACAGACACTCTCATACACAGACACTCACAATCTCTCACACAGACACTCACAATCTCTCACACACACATTCACACTCTCTCTCGCACACACTCTCTCACACACACTCTTTGACACACACACATTCACACACACTCACACAGACATTCACAATCTCTCTCACACACATTCACAGACACTCTCTGACACACACACTCTCTCACACACACACTCACAATCTCTCTGACACACACATTCACACACACTTTCTCTCACACACACTCACAATCTCTCTCACACACACACATTCATACTCTCTCTCACACACTCTCTCTCACACACACATTCACAGACACTCTCTCTCACACACCCACAGATACTCTTTCTCACACACACATTCACAGACACTCTCTCACACAGACATTCACAGACACTCACTCTCACACCTACATTCACAGACACTCTTTCTCACACACACATTCACAGACACACTCACACAGACATTCATAGACACACTCACACAGACATTCACACACACATTCACAGACACACTCACACAGATATTCACACTCTCACACACACATTCACGCACACTCTCTCACACATACATTCACAATCTCTCTCACACACACATTCACAGACACTCTCACACACACATTCACAGGCAATCTCTCTCACACACTCACAAACACTCTTTCTCACACACACACTCACAAACACTCTTTCTCACACAGACACTCAGACACGCTCACACAGACACAGACACTCTCACACAGACACTCATAGATACACTCTCTCACACACATTCACAATCTCTCTCTCACACATATTCACAGACACACACACATGCACACACACACTCTCTCACATTTGCATACAAACATACACATTCTCTCATACACACATAGACTCTCACTCTCTCACACGCACTCTCTTTCAAATATACTTTCTCTCTCATACACTCCCTCTCATACACTCACTCTCCCTCATACACACATACACAGTCTCTCTCACACACATACTCTATCTCTCACACACTCTCATACACACTCTCACACACACTCTCTCATACACACTCTTTCACGCACACATACAGACACGTTCTCTCACTCTCACACACTCACAGGGAAAACTTCTCTCACAAAGACATGCTCATACTCCTGCCCCACTCCCACTTGATGCCCCTCACTTGCCCCTTCAGGTGCCAACCCCTTGTTTGTTGTGTCCCACTCACCAACTTCTGGTTGCTACCTCTCCACTGACCCTTACTGTTTTGCTCGGTGTTCCTTTATGAGTTCTCACCACTTCCCACTCACTGCCCATCCCCTGATCACTAATGTCTTTCAGAGAAGGAGATTTGCCACCATTACCCCCTCTGGCCTACACGTGACTCCAGGCTCACTGTAATGTGGCTGACTGTGAAATGCCCAACCACACAATTACATTGAAGAAGGTGGCTCACTGCTGCCACCTGCTGGCCTTGTTGTCAATGCCCATCATTCAATAAGACAAACCTGGGAGAGGCCAAGTGAAGACCCCCATTTAAACCTGACTCTCTCATTCCCAAATGCATTCTCCAGCTTCTGTCTTAATCCATCTTCCTTTCTCCAATTTCTCAGCTCACAAAAGGGAGCAGACATTTCGGACACCATAAAACCAGAAGAAATAGGAACAGGAGTGAGCCACTCGGCCCCTTGAGGCCGTTCCACCAACCATGAGGATCATGTATGATCCAACATTCTTCATGTCCACTTCCTTGCATTTTGCACCTAACCCTTGACTCCCTGACTGTTCAGAAATCTATCAATCTCAGCCTTAAATGTGCACAGGGACTCTCCCATGCAGCTTTCTGCGATAAGGGATTCTCAAAGACTCTCAACCCTTTGAGAGAAGAATTTCCTCCTCATCTCAGTCTTAAATTGGCACCTCTTTATTCTGAGACTAAATATCCTGATACAGGTACCTTGTGCTTAAAAAGAAATCCGTGTGTTCTGTTTCTTAAAAAAAGCTGATGGAGCTGCTGAGCTTGACTGAGTATAAATTGTGCTGCCATATTCGTTAGCTTACGACAGCTACTACAATTCCAACAAGTACCCCTTCAGCTCTGAAGCAAATCACAACATCCTGAGATCATGCAAGGGACATTGAGAAGTTTTTTTTCCCTTGCCGTGGAGCTTGCTGTTTGGAAATTGACTCCCGCATTTCTCACAGTGCCATTGTGACGATACTGCCACAAGTTTAGGGGGAGACCGTGGTAGCGGTCATACCACTGGCCTAGTATTCAGAAGCCCACATTACGGCTGCAAGAGCGTGGGTTCAAATCTCACAATCGTAGCTGGAGGAATTTGCACTCAGTTAATAAAATCTGGAATTGCAAGCTAGTCTCAGAGATGGTGACGATGCTCACTCACATCGCTTGTTATAAGAACCCATCTGGTTCACTAGAATCATAGAAAGTGGGAGTAGTCCATCCAACCCTTTGAGCTTGCTCCACCATTCTGTATAATCATGACTGATGATCCATCTTTGATCCCTCTAGCCTGAAGAACTATATCTAACTCTTTCTTGTAAATATTCCATGTTTTTGGTCACAACCTCTTCCTCCAACAAAGAATCCCACAGTCTCACCACTCTCTGAGTGAAGACATTTCTCCTCACCTCAGTCCCTATTGGCCTACCCCATATCGTTAAAATGTGACCCCTGATTGGGACCTCCCTGGTCATCAGTAACAATCTTCTCCGTATTTCATAATGTTTGAATTCCATGGGCTTCTGTGAGGTCTCCCCTCATTCTTCTAACCTCCAGTGAGTGTAATCTTAAGTAATGCAGTCTCTCTTCAAATGTTAGTCCTACCAGGTATTGGTCTGGTGAACCTTCATGACATTCCCTCCATCGCCAGAACATCCTTTCTCAGATAAGGAAACCAAAACTGTGCACAATACTCCATATAGGGACACTCCAATCCACTACACAGTTGCAGCGAGACATCAATGCTCCTGTACTCTCACTATGATAGCCAACAAAAGCATTTGCCTTCTTCATTGCCCACTGCACCTCCATGCTTACTCTCGGTGGCTGGTGTACATGGGCATCCAGGTCTCATTGCACCTCTCCCTTTCTCAATCTATCGCCAATCCAACCACAATCTGCCCAACTGTTTTGGCTACTAAAGTGGATCACCTCACATTTATCCACAACATATTTCCTCTGCCTTGCCTTTTCCCACTCTCTCATCCTGTCCAAATCACACTGAAGTTTCTCCACATCCTCCTTGCACCATCAGTAGGTCAGATGTCTGGTACATAGAATAGGACTATGCCAACAGCTCGGGTGCTAATTCCATTCTGGCTGAGATAGATCTTCATCTTCACCCCACCCCTGAAGATGGAAGGTAATGATGAAACCCTCACTGACAAAAACTGTCAAGGAAAATTAACTCTGCCTGTCTGCTGATGCTTCATCCTATGAGCTAGAGATCCCTGTATTCAGGCTGAGTACAGTGGCTCACAGAATGGAATAAATACATTTGTTTTCCTTCTACTTCCAGGTGGAAGGAGCTCAGGCAACAAGAAGACGGATGGAGTTAAGGTAGGAAATAATGCTGTATCTCCTGCCTCTGCTTTCTATAGAATCACTGATGTTGGGCTTGAAAGTCCTTCCTTTGTGACAAATGATAGTGGCTGCCCAAAGCCTTTGTCAACCCTTTCTTTTAACTTTCAGTTTGAAGTGCTCTGTCTCTGAGTCTAAGGGTCTCTGAAAACAATTAGGCCTCAGTAGCCCAAAAGCCTCATGTTGCACAGAGTGAGCAAGCCTTGGAATTTCAATGTCATTCTCTTAATATTAACAAGTTTTGAGCAGATTTGTAGCTCAGTTTGAGATTCTGGATGTAGGTCTGCTCGCTGAGCTGGAAGGTCCATTTTCAGACGGTTCGTCACCATACCAGGTAACATCATCAGTGAGCCTCCAGTGAAGCACTGGTGTTAGTGACCCGCTTTCTATTTATGTGTTTAGGTTTCCTTGGGTTGGTGATGTCAGTTCCGGTGGTGATGTCATTTCCTGTTCTTTTTCGCAGAGGGTGGTAAATGGGGTCTAAGTCGATGTGTTTGTCGATAGAGTTCCGGTTGGAATGCCATGCTTCTAGAAGGAACACAGAAAGCGGGTCACTAATACCAGTGTTTCACTGGCGGCTCACTGATAATGTTATCTAGTATGGTGACAAAACATTTGAAAATGAACCTTCCAGCTCAGCAAATAAGCTTATATCCAGATCCTCTTAATATCCTCAAATCAAACATTGCCTTTCTCCCTCATGGAATGGTGAATAGTAGAAGGCAGAGTCTAGATTAGAGTGGTGCTAGAAAAGCACAGCGGGTCAGGCAGCATCCGAGGAGCAGGAAAATACATCGATATTCCTGCTCCTCGGATGCTGCCAGACCTGCTGTGCTTTTCCAGCACCACTCTAACCTAGACTCTGGTTTCCAGCATCTGCAGTCCTTGTTTTTACCTAGGTAATAGTAGAAGGCAGCCATTCAGCCCATTAAGTCTTGCTCTTTCTGTTCCTTCTGGTCCAGTTGGTTCCACTCCTTGGCTCTTCCTGCAGAACTTTGCCATTCTCTTCTTTTTCTGGACATTATCCAAGTCTCATCCAGAGCACAGAAGAGACCCATTGAGTCTACAGCAACCTATCTAGTTAAGCCCACTTTCTAGTGCTTGTCCCATAACCTTGAATGTTGCGACATTTCAAGTGATCATCCAAATACAGAGGAACCTCGATTATCTGAATGACACGGGCGGGAAGTACTTTGCTCGGATAATCAAATGCCGGATATTACAGTTTAGGCAGGCATCAGGATCTGGCGATCTTGCCTGGATAATCTGAAATTCAGATAATCAGATGCCAGATAATCGAGGTTCCTCTGTACTGTTTTAAAGGTTTTCCCTCCCAGGCAGTGGATTGCAGACTCTCACCACCCTCTAACCCTCCTGCCTTTCACCTTTAAAATTATGACCCTTCATCTAAGAGGAACAGCAGCTTTCTATCCACCCTGCCCATGTCTCTTTATAATCTGATACACCTCCATCACATTCCCCTCGAACCTTCTCTGCTCCAAAGCAAACAACCTGAGCTTATCCAGTCTCTTTCCCATCGGTGAATAGTTCAATCCCAGGCAACATCCTGGTGAATCTCCTCTGAAACCCCCTCCAGTGTGATCACATCCTTGAAGAACAGGGAAGAAGGGCTCAGTAGAGGTGATTGTCAGCACTGAACCTCACTCAAGTGTGAACAGGCACATCCTCAGAAATAAACTGGCCCAAGTCCTCACACACAACTAACCAGATGGATCATCGAGAAAAGATTTTCTTTTCCTTATCAATCCTGTGGTTCCGGGTGTGAGAGGGTTTAGCTGGGTGGATTGGGCACACTGGATATTTCTTCTGTTTCTGATTAAGAGCAGATTTGATCATGGTGTTCAAAATCAGGAAGGGCTTAGACTGAGTCAATAAAGTTAAAAATCACGCAGCGCCAGGTTATAGTCCAACAGGTTTATTTGGAAGTACAACCTATCGGAGCGCTGCTCCTTCATGAGGTAGAGGAGCTGTACTCCAAAATTTGGTGCTACCAAATAAACCTGCTGGACTATAACCTGGTGTTGTGTGATTTTTTAACTTTGCCCACCCCAATCCAACTCCAGCTGTTCCACATCATGAGTCAATAAAGCGGAACTGTGTCCGGTGACTGAGGGTCAGTCACCAGCTGGCATGGATTTAAGGCAATTGGCAAAAGAACCAGCGACAACATGAGAATTTTTTTTGCAAGAGTGGTTCAAATTTGAAACGCGCTGTCTGAAAGGGCGGCACATTCTGATTCAATGGGATAATATCCAGAAAAAGAAAAGAATGGTAAAGTTATGCAGGAGGAGACAAGGAGGGGAACAACTGGACCAGTCTTCAAAAAAGAGAGAAACAGAAGGAATAAGACGTGATGGGCCGAATAGCTGCCTTCTACTATTCACAATTCCATGAAGGAGAAAGACGATGTTTGATTTGAGGACATCAAGAGAATGACGTTGAAATTGCAAGCCTTGGTCACCCAGTTCTCTTTTGTAACTCCTTCCCACCAATCGGACAACAGAGCAAGTGTACGTTGGACTAAAACAATCAATTCATTTCCCTGAGAGACTTGAAGATCCTTGGCAGAAGCTCATTACCAACATCTGAACACAAGGCAGTTACCTGAAGAGGATTTAGCCATTCCACCCCTTACACTCCCAGTCCTATTCAGATAAGATGGTTAGCTGCGGTTGTATGTATTCCTGGAGAATTAGCCATTTAATGGCCACAACATTCACTCGTAGAGAGTCATAAAGTCGTTCAGCACAGAAGGAGACCCTTTAGTCCAACTCGTCCATGCTGACCAGATATCTGAAATTAATCTACCCCTGTTTGCCAGCATTTGGTCCATTTCTCTCCAAATCCTTCCTGTTCATAAATAAAAACACTCAAATAGTCCCCACACCCCTCCACCTTCCCCCCCATTCCAATATTGTTATGATCAAAAGGCATAAGATGGAAAGGGCAAACCTTTTCTCGAAAGACCCAGCAATTAACTTCCAGGATGGCTCATGACAAAGGAGACTCATCCTTACTTTCTGGAGATTCTGGGACAATCCAGGCGAGTTGGTAACCCTACATCCGGACAAATCGAGGCTGCTGTCCACTTTTAGCACCTTTTCCGCACCCTTCTTCCAATGTAGCCCTCAGAATCCCTTTAGGATTTCAACACCTCACTCAGATCACCCTTCAACTGCCCAGCCCAAAGGAAATACAAACCTCGTTGATGAAAGCTTTTCTACCCTTTAAAGAGCTGCTGTTTACAATTCCAAAATAACCCAATTTCCTGCTTTCTGTCAACGAAAGAAAATAAAAATCACCTACGGCACAATGTTTGATTTCAAGGGAGAAGTTCCAGTGAAATTAGTCTGTACTAGTGTTGACAAACCCACCTGAAAGCCCCCTCCTTGCTGTCACTGCATGTGTTTCTACACCGTGGAAACTGCAGTGGTTTGAGTAGGTGCCTTCCAAGGTGCAGTCAGCAATGAACATCTGTAAATTAATATTTTTAAAACTGCTACCAATGGAACCAATCAGTGCTCTTTGTGGGATGGTACTGTGCTCAGGTTTTTGACTATGTATTTTTGGTAAGCTCACTGCTACATCCAGAGGATGTTAATTTACCCCCTTTTTTTCTCTCCTGCCATATGAGATACAACTTGCATCTGAAAGCTACTGGTTGCTGACCTGAGAGTGGCCAGGGGAAACAATCGTAACTAGTCCGTTCAGTTTGAGAGAGAGTGTGTGAGAGAGAGAGAAAGAGAGAGAAGTGGGTTAAAGACGAGTATCTTAAACTCAAGTAGAGACAACTATCTGGGCTTGAGAGTTGAGCTGAAATAAATTGGCATCTTAGACTAGAAGATAGTTTGATAAAACAGCAGTTGCAGATATTTAAAAGGACAGTTTAAAATACCCCGAGGAGCTCCTGCAGAGACGTCCTGGAGCTGAGATGACTGACCCTGAGCAAAGCACTAGAAACACCTCATCAACTCATTCCCTGACAACTCATTCAAAATCTCTAGTTAGGACCTGCTGAAGATAATGAGTGGCAATTATTCAGAGTTAAAGCTGCTTTCAAAGGGAACGGGGATTGTTTTGAATTTGCAGTCACTGTCATCAGAACAATGTGCTGTGCAGCTAGCTAACTGATTCACAGCCACCCTTGGCAAGAACAACGAGTACAAGATTCTCAGAAACACCTCTTCCTCAGTAGAACTGCCCATTTAACATTTCCCTCCCACTGCATCTAAAGAATGTACTGAGCCATGTAAAGTTAAAATCATTAGGTATGTGTGTATTGGGACATCTTCAATAATTGTTGCTGATTTGTTTACCCTTGAGTTCTTCCGTGAACACTTTGCAACCCAGACTCAATGACTCTCACTAGCACTCTCTGGAGGCCGGAGCACAAACCTGCGCTCACGTTGCCAAAGGAGTTCTGGGTTGCCAGAGGTGCCATTTTATGGATGAGATTTTAAACGGAGGTAAACCTCTCAGGTAAATGTGAAAGACAACCCCCAGCAGGCCTGTTCCCCTACTGTCCCGGACAATAATCGAAACAGATTATCTGATTGTTGTATCACGGCTGATGGTGGGATGTTACCCTGCACAACTCACTTAGCACTCTTCTGACATTGCAACGTCCTTATTTCAAAACATAAAGGACTTGAATATGGAACATTATAAGGAGGTTGTCCAGGTGGACTTCATTGAATATGAATTTCCTAACTAACCTCGAGCTGTTAACCTGGGTCAATCAGGAAGCCCTGGCTGACAGATATAAACAGGAATTCTCAGGGATTCTTCTGGGGACTGACCCTGATTTGGCTGGTCGGAGTCCATGCACATGTAAATAAAGGGTGACTTGATGACAGAAGATGGGCCTCCATGGAGTTATTTCAAAAACTTAGGGCTGAAAAGACATTATATTAAATAGATATTATTATTCTTCATTCAAGGGACATGGTGGTCGCTGGTGAGGCAGCATTTATTGGCCTCCATCATTGCCCAGGGGAAGATAGTGATGAATTGTTTGCTTGAGGAACATTCACAGTGCTGTTAATGAAGGAGTTCCAGGATGCAAATCCAGTGACAGTGACATAGTCCCAAATATTTGAAAATCATTGAAAAGGGAGGCATGTTGCCAAAACATTTTATATTGCGTTCCTCAGTGGTTAGCACTGCTGCCTCACAGCGCCAGGGACCCAAGTTCAATTCCACCCTCGTGCAACTGGCTTTATGGTGTTTGCACATTCTCCCTGTGTCTGCGGGAGTTTCCCCAGGGTGCTCCAGTTTCCTCCCACAGTCCAAGGATGTGCAGGTTTGGGTGAATTGGCCATGGGAAATTTTCTGCAGTGTTCGGGCTAGGTGGGTTGGCCACAGGTGATGCAGGGTTTCAGGGATAGTCTGGACTGGGGCGAAGGTGGGTCGGGGTGGGATGCTCTTCAAAGGGTCAGTGTGAACTGGATGGGCTGAATGGCCTGCTGCCACACTGAAGGGATTCCATAAAAAAAATTCAAAATACAAGAATGCCAAATTTCAAGCGCTCAGACCAATTTAAATTAAAATAAGCTGTGTCTCACTTCTGAGGAAAATTAAGTTGAGTGGAGGGAGTAGAGGGAGGCATGTGGTCATCTAATAAAGATCTTAAAGGTAAGTAAAGTTTTCAATAAGGTTGGCATTTAGGTTATTGGTAACACATGCTGGTCTTGCTGATGAGGAATGGATAAAAAGTTAGAGGGAACAGTGTGACAAACAGCTTCACTTTACCAGACAGGAATCCAGAGACCCTGTTCTGAAGTAGCTTCTTCACCCTGACAGTGATGAGCAAAAGGAAGACACTAACACAAGGCAGGTGAAGCGAATAATGTAGATGCATGTAGGTGGACTCTAGATAAGCATCTGAGGGAGAAACAAAAAGAGAATTCTCCTGAGATATGGAGATGAGAAACGGCAAGAGAGATTCGATTGGGATGTCAATACTGCCATGGACTGGTTGGGCCAGGGGTCTTGCTGGGGCTTTTGAAGAGCTACAGAGCAGGTGGATGAAATTTGGGGCAGATCAGCTACAATCTGACTTGAGGGACTGAATTACCTCTTCTTGGAGGAAGGGTTAACTATAATATACTCTAAGAATACCCAGTGAGCACGTGCATTAGAAGCTTTGGTGCAATGATGTCATATCACATGTAATTGAGACCCAAACGTGAAGGGGTCTGGAGATGTCTTATCTTACTATCCCTTTTCTGTATTAATGTTCAAGAAAACCTGTCAACTGAGTGTAGACCTAACCTTGTGACAGTTCCTAAATTTCAAAAGCCACTAGAGACAGTAGTATGTACATAAGATGGGTCAGTTAGAGTAAAAACCTCCAAACAGTGAGTATTGACACAGCAGCGATTAATCTACCTTGACGATTCTATGTACACCAGCGATCGCATACAGTTTGGAGACCGTGTGTACATTGGGATTTGCTCCTGTTTTTGGACAGGCATGACCACACACAAGATGCTTACATGTGTGCCCATGTGATTAAATGAACATGATGGACAATGCACATTTTTGACTGTTTGCATATTCTTAGTCCTTGCATTATGCACTAAGTGCTCAGACATAATTCCATAAAGACCACCTTACAGTACATTTAAAATTATTTTTGATTTTGCAAAGCTATTTCCTTTGCATTGCATACATAATAAGCCTGAAGAAGGGCTTATGCCCGAAACGTCGAATCTCCTGCTCCTTGGATGCTGCCTGACCTGCTGCGCTTTTCCAGCAACACATTTTCATGCATAATAAAACCCAACCTTAAACCTGTTTCTTTTTGCGTATTCCTTCTTGTGGATGTGGGTATCACTGGCAAGGTCGGCATTTATTGCCTATCCCCGATTGCCCTGGAACTCAGTGGCTTGCCATGGTATTTCAGAGAGCAGATTAGACTCAACCCCATTGCCTGTGTGTAGAGTCATACATAGGACAGGCCAGGTATGGATCACTGTCTTCAAAGGACAATAGTGAACCAGATAGGTTTTTATGACAATCGATAATGTTCCTGTTTGATTTTCTCTTCCTTGTGACTCTTTGGAATTCCCTTCCTCAAAAAGCAGAATCTTTAAATATTTTTACGGCAGAGGTAGATAGATTTGTGATGATTGAGGAGATGAAAGATTAGGATTGGCCATGTTGAATTGCCCATAATATCCAGGGTTGTGCAGACTAAGTGGATTGACATTGGAAATGGGTGGCACAGTGGCTCAATGGTTAGCACTGCTATCTCACAGCACCAGGCACCCCAGTCCAGTTCCAGCCTTGGGCCACTGTCTGTGTGGAATTTGTCCAATATTCCCGTGTCTGCATGGGTTTCCTCTGGGTGCTCCCGTTTCCTTGCACAGTCCAAGGATGGGCAGGTTAGGTGAATTGGCCATGTTAAATTGCCCATAGTGTTCAGGGATGTGTAGGTTAGGTGCATTAATCAGGGGCAAGATTAAAGTGGTGCTGGAAAAGCACAGCAGGTCAGGCAGCGTCCGAGGAGCAGGAAAACTGATGCGTTGGTCAAAAGCCCTTCATCACCCTCTGTCCACACATCAATGAATTCAATACACTTTGTGACATATTCCAGAAGCATTAATCAGGGAGAACATAGAGTAATAGGGTAGGAGAATGGGTCTGGGTGTAATACGCTTTGGAGAGTTGGTGTAGACTTTTTGCGCCAATTGGCCTGTTTTCCACACTTTTGGGATTCTGTGAAATGCAGGGATAGGGTAGTGGGGGAGCGATGGTCTGGGTGGGAGGCTCTTCACACGGGGGTGGGTGAAGATTTGATGAGCCAAATAGCCTGCTTCCACACTCTATGATTTTATGATTATAAAGCCAAATGCTGGAATGTAGAGTTGAGGTTAAGATCACATCAGCCATGATCTTATTGAATGGTGGAACAGGCTTGAAGGGCCAAGTGGCCTACTCTTGTTCCTTGTTCTTTTGTTTCCGTGGGTCAGTGTTAGAATAGAATAGAATAGTAATTTATTGTCTCTTGTATTTTTACAAAAAAATACAGTGAGAAGTGTTTAAGTTGCCATACTCTGGTGCCATTTAAATAATAAATTATATTTAAAAAAATTAAGACACGTTCTATCCTAGTTCAATTCACGGCTCCTGGTTCCAGATTATTTAATTTAGTTTTAATTCCACCAATTGTCCTTGTGGGGTTTGAACCAATCTCACTAGAGGATTAGTCTGGGTCTCTGGATTAAATTATCCAATCATATTTACCACTATGCTACCACAACCCCTACCTCTTTCCTCAACATCTCCTCAATAAAAGATTGCTCAGCTCCACTGTGACTTCTGCACATAAAACCTTGATCTGTGGCATGTGCCCCCACTGAGTGTTTTGGAATCGAGTTAAGCATATTGCCATGGTGACTTCTCATTGTAACAGTGCTCTGCCTTTAATCTAGGAATCCTCAGAGAGCACCAACACTACTATTGAAGATGAAGATACAAAAGGTAAGACACAAAGAGAAAAAACTATGATTCCGCAATGGAGGGCAGAGAAAGTGTATCCACTTGTGTAGGAGCCAGATCTGAGAGGCCTTAGTTATAACCCAGCTTTTGCTGCACTGCACTGTTATTTCCAACAATTTTCTCAATATTAGGACCCTCTGGAGTATAAGATCATGGGAGATTTCCCACAAATGTGAGTTCAGTGCATCTCAAAATTTCTGCAAACGTTTTCTCCGCTTTAGTAAAATCAGTTAAGCAACAGGCGCAGCCCTCAGAAACCCAATTTACAAAAATATTTCCAAATTAGGGGTGGCACGGTGGCTCAGTGGTTAGCACTACTGCTTCACAGCACCAGGGTCCCAGGTTCAATTCCAGCCTCAGGCAACTGTCTGTGTGGAGTTTGCATATTCTCCCCGTGTCTGCATGGGTTTCCTCCCACAATCCAAACATGTGCAGGCCAGATGAATTGGCCAGGCTAAATTGCCCATAGTGTTAGGTGCACTAGTCAGAGGGAAATAGGTCTGGGTGGGTTACTGTTCGGAGGGTCGGTGTGGACTTGTTGGGCTGAAGGGCCTGTTTCCACACTGCGGAAATTTCAGTTATGGGAAGAGGTTGGAACTGTCCTCCTTGGGGAGAAGGAGATTGAGCGGAAGTTTATCCAAGGCTTTTCCAAACCATTGGCAGGCTTGCTAGTGTAGATGGGTGAAACTGTTCCTACTCAGAACGGATGAAGAGGGCAAAGACTTAAAATGATTTGCAAATGTCACAAGGGTGAAGTCAGCGAAAGGCTTTCACTCAGCGAGCAGTTACAGTGTGGAAGTGTGATGGAGACGGGTTCAATTGAGGCATGCAAGAGGATGATTATTGGATAGAAATAATGAGAAAGGGTGTGGGGGAAATGCAAATGATTAGCATGAGGTGATGTTGGTCAATTAATGAGCCAGTGCAGGCATGATAGGCCGAATGGCTTCCTTTTGCTCACTAACACTTGTGTGGTTCTGTAAACGATCCACTCCCTCAGGGTAAATTCATTAGCATTACATATTCTTCTAATGGTCTATGTTTTCAGGCCTTTGATGAGACTTCAAAGATTAAGCTGAATGTTTTGGGTAGAACATGCTAATTTTGAAAAGTATTCATCATTTTTATCTAATTTACAAAGGAATTGATGACTCCAGTTACATAAGACAACAATTTGGTACTTTTTTTAAGATGTCACTTTCAGGCATTTGAAATTGACTTACCCAAGCATAGTGGAGTGGTTTAAAAAGCTTATATTTTTAGGACAAATCAAATTCCAGCTGCATTAATCAAAATTTATCAAGTTAGCAATCTTCAAAAGGAATATTATCAATGCAATGTACTTTTTGAAAAGAAAATTGTATTTCAAAGTGCTGTATGATTATTTCATGGCAGAGTTTGCAAAGAAGTCTGCATGGAGACTCAGTGGGGGACGAAAACTATTTTCTTGATTTTGGATCTGGTAAAGCATTGTGAATAAATTGAAATTAGCTAAATTTTTGCCTCCCACAGTATGCTGTCCTTCCAGGCAAGTTCAAGACTTAATTGTCCCACAGTTAATATATCTTGCACATTTTTTCAAATTCATTCACATGTTAGGCCAACATTTATTGCCCATTCCGAACTGCCCCAGAGTGCAGTTAAGAGGCACATGTAGGCCGGGCCAGGTGAGGAAGGCGGTTTCCCTCCCTAAAGGATATTAGTGAACTCGGGGATCTTGGGGGAGTCGATAGCTAGCGGTATTGTTGCTAGACTGTTAATCTAGAGACCAAGGTAATGTTCTGGGGAGCTGGGTTCAAATCCCACCGTTGCAGATGGTGGAATTCGAACTAAGAGTCTAATGATGACCATGAATTGATTGTCAGGAAAATCCCATCTTGTTCACCAAAGTATTCTAGGGAAAGAAACTGCCGTCCTTACCTGGTCTGGCCTACATGTGACTCCAGACCCAAAGCAATGTGGTTGACACATAACTCTAGATAATCAGGGATAAATAATACTGGCTTCATCCTGCAATTGAATGGGTTCTTTCCCTATTGGGTTCAGATGCTCTGAGCAGGGAGAGGCAATTTTCTACGATAGGCACAAAGGATGAGATGGGGTGGAGAATGACGGAGATTAATGGACGAGGGAGAGATGGAGGCAAGTTTGGATGAAAAAAGAAATCCATGGACTGGAAGTACAGATAACGGGATGAATCAATGGAGGAATTGATGATGAGAAGAACGAATATAGAGAGCTGTGAATGGATGAAGGGAGAGACAGCAAGAGAAATGGTTAACAATGGTAGGGATACACTAATGGAGGAGTGTAAGGAAGGTTTGTTGGGATTCCAAGGAAGGGTTTGAACTGCCACAAACCCACACCCTATAACTTCAGTGCACACCGTGTAGAAAGCACATCTTTTTAAGTTAATGTGTGTGTTGTCAATGAGGAGTCATTTCAACCTTCCTCTTTCTGTGCTAATTATAGTGCGTAAACAAGAGATTATCAAAGCTACAGAGCAGCTGATTGAAGCTATTAGCAATGGTGATTTTGAGGCATACACGTAAGTTCCTTTCCCAATCAAAACATCTGCTTGTGTTCTATACCAGTTATCAGAACATTTTGAAATAATTACCCATCTGACAGAAACTGTGTGTCAATAATTCTGAGAAATTCCTACTGGTATCTTATATTGAATTGGTCAAATGCAGATTTGCAATTCACCATCCAATCCCGGTCCTGGAAATCCATCATCCATCACTGTCTTCCTTACTGCCATTGTCTTCTAGAGATGTACAGCACGGAAACAGACTCTTTGGTCTAACCTGTCCATGCCAACCAGGTATCCCAACCCAATCTAGTCCCACCTGCCAGCACCCGGCCCATATCCCTCCAAACCCTTCCTATTCATATACCCATCCAGATACCTTTTAAATGTTGCAATTGTACCAGCCTCCACCACTTCCTCTGGCATCCCATTCCATATATGTACCACTCTCTGTGTGAAAAAGTTGCCTCTTAGGTCTCTTTTATATCTTTCCCCTCTCACCCTAAACCTATGACCCTCTAGTTCTGGACTCTCCCACCCCAAGGAAAAGACCTTGTCCATTTATCCTATCCATGCCCCTCATAATTTTATAAACGTCTATTAGTTCGCCCCTCAGCCTCCGACGCTCCAGCAAAAACAGCCCCAGCCTGTTCAACCTCTCCCTATGGCTCATCTTTCTCCCCTCTCTCCATTCCATCCATCCCCCATTCTTGCCATCCCCTCATCTTTCCCTTTATCTATTCCTCCTTCCATCCATTCTTCTGTCCCTACCTTCTTCCATCTTTTCCTCCTTCCCTATTTTGTGCCGTTATGACATATCATAGCAGACGTTTATCACTTCCTCCTTGGGTAACTCTTTCCCTGGATGCTGTCTGGTGTATTTCCAGCATTGTATGCTAGTTCCTTTGCCAAGAGAAGTGAATCCTCACTGTTTTGATTTGTTGATCTTTCAGGAAGATGTGTGATCCTGGGGTGACTGCGTTTGAACCTGAGGCTTTGGGAAACCTGGTGGAAGGACTCGATTTTCATAGATTCTACTTTGAGAATTGTAAGAAACATTCTTGTTCCACACAAGTTAAATTATTGTATTTTAGCTATGTATAATTAGTAAGTTTGCAGATAGAGTCATAGAGTCATAGAGATGTACAACATGGAAAGAGACCCTTCGGTCCAACCTATCCATACCGACCAGATATCCCAACCTAATCTATCCCACCTGCCAGCACGTGACCCATATCCCTCCAAACCCTTCCTATTCATATACCCATCCAAATGCCTCTTAAATGTTGCAATTGTACCAGCCTTCACCACATCGTCTGGCAGCTCATTCCATACACGTACCACCCTCTGCGTGAAAAAGTTGTCCCTTAGGTCTCTTTTATATGTTTCCCCTCTCACCCTAAACCTATGTCCCTCTAGTTCTGGACTCCCCAACCCCCAGGGAAAAGTCTTTGTCTATTAATCCTATCCATGTCCCTCATAATTTTGTAAACCTCTATAAGGTCACCCCTCAACCTCCAATGCTCCAGGGAAAACAGTCCCAGCCTGTTCAGCCACTCCCTGTAGCTCAAATCCTCCAACCATGGCAACATCCTTGTAAACCTTTTCTGAACCCTTTCAAGTTTCACAACATCTTTCCAATAGGAAAGAGACCAGAATTGTACTCAATATTCCAATAGTGGCCTAACAGTGTCCTGTACAGCCGCAGCAAGACCTTCACAATCCCTGTACTTAATACTGTGACCAATAAAGGAAAGCATACCAAACACCTTCTTCACTATCCTATCTACCTGTGACTCCACTTGAGAGGAGCTATGAACCTGTACTCCAAGGTCTCTTTGTTCAGCAACACTCTCCAGCACTTTACTATTAAATGTATAAGTCCTGCTAAGATTTGCTTTCCCAAAATGCAGCACCTCACATTTATCTGAATTAAACTCCATCTGCTACTCCTCAGCCCATTGGCCCATCTGGTCCAGATCCTGTTGTAATCTGAGGTAACCGTTTTCGCTGTCCACGATACCTCCAATTTTGGCGCCATCTGCACCTCTTACACTCACATCCAAATCATTTATGTAAATGACAAAAAGTAGAGGACCCAGCACCAATCTTTGTGGCACTCCACTGGTCACAGGCCTCCAGTCTGAAAAACAACACTTCACCACCACCCTCTGTCTTCTACCTTTGAACCAGTTCTGTAGCCACATGGCTAGTTCTCCATGTATTCCGTGAGATCTAACCTTGCTAATCAGTCTCCCATGGGGAACCTTATCGAACGCCTTACTGAAGTCCATATAGATCACATCTACAGCTCTGCCCTCATCAATCCTCTTTGTTACTTCTCCAAAAACTCAATCAAGTTTGTGAGACATGATTTCCCATGCACAAAGCCATGTTGACTATTCCTAATTAGTCCTTGCCTTTCCAAATACATGCACATGCTGTCCCTCGGGGCTCCCCCCAACAACTTGCCCACCACCGACGTCAGGCTCACTGGTCTATTTTCCCTGGCTTATCCTTAACACCCTTCTTAAACAGTGGCACCACGTTAGCCAACCTCCAGTCTTCCAGCACCTCACCTGTGACTATCAATGATACAAATATCTCAGCAAGGGGCCCAGCAATAACTTCTCTAGTTTCCCACAGAATTCTTGGGTATACCTGATCAGGTCCTAGGGACTTATCCAACTTTATGTGTTTCAAGACATCCAGCACTTCCCCCTCTGTAATATGGACATTTTACAAGGTGTCACCATCTATTTCCCTACATTCTATACCTTCCATATCCTTTTCCACAGTAAATACTGATGCAAAATACTCATTTAGTATCTCCCCCATTTTCTGCGGCTCCACACAAATGCTGCCTTGCAGATCTTTGAGGAGCTCTGTTCTCTCCCTAGTTACTCTTTTGTCCTTAATGTATTTGTAAAAACCCTTTGGATTCTCCTTAATTCTATTTGCCAAAGCTATCTCATGTCCCCTTTTTGCTCTCCTGATTTCCCTCTTAAGTATATTCCTACTGCCTTTATACTCTTCCAAGGATTCACTCGATTCATCCTGTCTATACTTTACATATGCTTCCTCCTTTTCCTTAACCAAACCCTCAATTTCTTTCATCATCCAGCATTCCCTAAAGCTATTAGCCTTTCCTTTCACCTTAACAGGAACATACTTTCTCTGGATTCTCGTTATCTCATTTCTGAAGGCTTCCAGCCGTCCCTTTACCTGCGAACATCTGCCCCCAGTCAGCTTTTGAAAGTTCTTGTCTAATACCCTCAAAATTAGCCTTTCTCCAATTTAGAACTTCAACTTTTAGATCTGGTCTCTCCTTTTCCATCACTATTTTAAATCTAATGGAATTATGGTCGCTGGTCCCAAAGTGCTCCCCCACTGACACCTCAGTCACCTGCCCTGCCTTATTTCCCAAGAGTAGGTCAAGTTTTCCACCTTCTCTAGTATGTACATCCACATACTGAATCAGCAAATTTTCTTGTACGCACTTAACAAATTCCTCTCGATCTAAACCCTTAACTCTATGGTAGTCCCAGTTTATGTTTGGAAAGTTAAAATTCCCTATCATAACCACGTTATTATTCTTACAGATAGCTGAGATCACCTTACAAGTTTGTTTCTCAATTTCCTCTGACCATCAGGAGGCCTATAATACAATTCCAATCAGGTGATCGTCCCTTTCTTAAAACTCCGTTCCACCCAAATAACTTCCCTGGATGTATTTCCTGGAATATCCTCCCTCAGCACAGCTGTAATGCTATCCCTTATCAAAAACGCCACTCCCCCTCCTCTTTTGCCTCCCTTTCTATCCTTGGATGAAGAAATTGCTCAAGGCATTGAATCTCATGAGACCACCAACATCCTGGCAGTAATACTGAACTCATGTACTCCAGAACTAGCTGTGCCATTTCATTTTGGCTACAATATATAAAGTTGTGCAGTTATGTTATGCACAAGAAGGACAACAAATTCAATCCAGCCAATTATCCACTCACCCATCCTCAATTATCAGCAAAGTGATGCAAGTGTTAGTGACAACATTATCAAGCTGCACATTCACAGTACTAACCTGCTAACTGAGGATCTGCCAGGGCTGCTGGGTCCTGATCTTACTCCAACCTTGGTCCAAACATGGTCAAAGAGGCGAATGCAAGAAGTGAGGTGAGATTATGATTGCCCTTGACTTTAAGACTGTATTTGACAGAATCTGACATTAAGCAGTCCCAGTAACACTGAAGTCAATGCAAATCAGGAGATGATTTGGAGATGCCGTTGTTGGACTGGGGTGTGAACAAAGTTAAAAATCACACAACACCAGGCTATAGTCCAACAGGTTTAATTGGAAGCACCAGCCTTTGGAACGCCGCTCTTTCGGAGCAGCACTCCATAAGCTAGTGCCTCCAACCAAACCTGCTGGACCACAACCTGGCGTTGCGTGATCCCTAACCAAATCAGGAGAGACTGTCTACTGGTTGGAGGCATACCTGGCAGAGAGGAAGTTGCTTGTGGTGGTTGAGGTCAATCATTTCAGCTGCCAAACATTTACGCATGAATTCCTGTGGAATTACTCCTCGGTCCAACTACTGCCAACTGTTTCATTAATGACTTCCCACAGCACAAAAATATAGAAACATAGAATAGAGTAGGAGTAGGCCATTTGGTCCTTCAAGCCTGCTGACCATTCAATATAAAGACGGCTTATTATCTAACTTTAAGATTAGATTAGGTTACTTATAGTGTGGAAACAGGCCCTTCAGCCCCACAAGTCCACACCGACCCTCCGAAGAGGAATCCACCCAGACCCATTCCCCTACATTCACCCCTTTACCTAACACTACAGGCAATTTAGCGTGGCCAATTCACCTAATCTGCACGTTTTTGGACATAATGCCCAGTTCCTGCTTTCTCCCCATACCTTTTGACCCCTTTCACCCCAAGAACTAGGCAGATTGTGCTGATGACTGCACTGTTCAAATACCGTTCACAGCTCTTTAGATAATCAAGCAGGCAGCAAGACATTCAGACTTAGGTGAAATTCCGAGTAACATCCACACCGCATAAATGCCCAGCAACGGTCATTTTCAACCAGTGAGTCTAACCATCTCTGCAAGACATTACTGATACGAAAACCTCAACCATGAACGTGCTAGGGGTTATACTTCACAGCCTACTAAATGCTGTAGTCACAAGATTATATCAGAGATTACAAAATGATTATGGGTAACTTATGTCCATATCCCCCAAACACTGTCCATGAGCCACAAGCTAAAGTCAGGAGTGTCATGCAATTACTTCCACTTTCCTGGATGTGTGTGACTTAAACAACAATCAAGAAATTTGACACAATCGACAACTTAAAAGATGAACTGACTGCAACTTTCAAATCTGCAAGCTTGACCACGGAGAAGGGCTGCAGGCCCATGGGAACAGCATCTTTTACAAGTTTCTCTCTAAGCCACAAGCTATCTTAACGCAGAAAGATAAACACTGCCCTTCACAGCTGCTAGGTCAAAAAGCACCAAAATTGGAGGTGTAGTGGACAGCGAGGACGGTTACCTCAGATTACAACAGGATCTGGACCAGATGGGCCAATGGGCTGAGAAGTGGCAGATGGAGTTTAATTCAGATAAATGTGAGGTGCTGCATTTTGGGAAAGCAAATCTTAGCAGGACTTATACACTTAATGGTAAGGTCCTAGGGAGTGTTGCTGAACAAAGAGACCTTGGAGTACAGGTTCATAGTTCCTTGAAAGTGGAGTCGCAGGTAGATTGGATAGTGAAGGCTGTGTTTGGTATGCTTTCCTTTATTGGTCAGAGTATTGAGTACAGGAGTTGGAAGGTCACGTTGTGGCTGTACAGGACATTGGTTAGGCCACTGTTGGAATATTGCGTGCAATTCTGGTCTCCTTCCTATCGGAAAGATGTTGTGAAACTATAAAGGGTTCAGAAAAGATTTACAAAGATGTTGCCAGGGTTGGAGGATCTAAGCTACAGGGAGAGGCTGAACAGGCTGTTTTCCCTGGAACGTTGGAGGCTGAGGGGTGACCTTACAGAGGTTTACAAAATTATGAGGGGCACGGATAGGATAAATAGACAAAGCCTTTTCCCTCGGGTGGGGGAGTCCAGAACAAGAGGGGATAAGTTTAGGGTGAGAGGGGAAAGATATAAAAGAGACCTAAGGGGCAACTTTTCCATGCTGAGGGTGATACGTGTATGGAATGACCAGCCAGAGGATGTGGTGGAGGCTGGTACAATTGCAACATTTAAGAGGCATTTGGATGGGTATATGAATAGGAAGGGTTTGGAGGGATATGGGCCGGGTGCTGGCAGGTGGGACTAGATTGGGTTGGGATATCTGGTCGGCATGGATGGGTTGGACCGAAGGGTCTGTTTCCATGCTGTACGTCTCTGTGACTCTATGACTCTATTCACTTCAACATGAGTCAATAGTAAAAACTTTTAACTGATGACGTCCCAATTAATGAATTCCCAACCCACTGTGTTTGTCAGTCCCTGTTAAAGTCTTGCTTTGTCTTGAGCACAATGACTTAATTCCTTTAGCTTTTAAAGGGAATGAAATATAGAAGCATAGGAAATAGGAGCAACTGTAGGCCATTCAGCCCTTTCAGCCTGCCCCACCATTCAATCTGATCATGGCTGAACATCCAATACAGCCCCCCTGGTTCCAATGTTCTCCCGTTACCCTTTGATCCCTTTAGTGCTATGTACTATATCTAACTCCTTCCTGAAAACATTCAATGTTTTGGCCTCAACCATATTCTGTGGCAGAGAATCCCACAGACTCCCCACTCTCTGGGTGAAGACATTTCTCCTCACCTCAATCCCTGTATCCTTAGAGTGTGACCCCTGGTTCTAGACTCCCCTGTCATTGGGAATATCTTGCTTGTATTTACTCTTTCTAGTCTTTGATGGAATTTTATGGGTTTCTATTAGATCATCCCCCAACCCTCAATCTCATTCTTCTAAACCCCAGTCAATAACTGATTTAGTCACTCTTTATATGTGAGTCCTGCCATCCCAGAAGTCAGTCTGGTAAACCTTCACTGTACTCCTTCCGTAGCTCAATCTATTGCCATTCGGATAATAATCTGCCTTCCCATTTTTGCTGCCAAAGTGGACGACCTCAAATTTGTCGACATTATATTTCATCTGCCATGCAATTGCCTACTCACTCAACTTGTCCAAATCACACTGAAGTATCTCTGTATCCTCCTGACAGCTTACCCTCCCACCCAGTTTTTGCTGTTTGCAAACTCGGAGATATTACATTTAGTTCCCTCATCTAAATCATTAACATATTATAGCTGGGATAATAGCTATAATCCCAGTGGACCCTGTGGCACCGTAATACTCACTGCATGCCAATGAGAAAAAGACCTGTTTATTCCTACTGTTGGTTTCCTGTCTCCTAACCAATCCTCATGCACATATTTTACATGTCTATCTTTTCGTTGTAGGACCATATCAAAAGCCTTCTGAAAGTCCAAATCCATTCACTCCTCCTTATCAATTCTACGAGTGGGATCCTCAAAAAATTCCAATCGATTTGTCAAGCATGATTTCCCTTTGTTAAACCACACTGTCTTGGTTTGATCTTTATGGCCTGGTATCGTGACCCATTGGGTATCACTCTTAACTCCACAGTCAACTCTCACTCCACAGACAGACTGACACTCTTAGTGACAGTACTGAGGGAGTGCTGCACTGTCACTGTTTCGGACATGAAACCGAGACTCCACCTGAATTCTCGGATCCCTTTCCACTATTTCTTGAGGAAGAGGGGTGGATTTCTCCAGGGTGGCGGGAATATCCTGATGGCCAATATTTATCCCTAATCCACATCATTATCAATGAGAAAGATAATCTGGCCATTATCACATCACTATTAGTGGGGGCTTACTGTACGCAAATTGTCCAGTAATGGCTAAACAGCGAAAACTAGCTTATTGACAACTTGCGCCCATGTCCTGAAATGTACATGGCACTATATAAATACAGGGAGAAAGTGAGGACTGCAGATGCTGAAGACACGGTGGCACAGTGGTTAGCACTGTTGCCTCACAGCGCCTGAGACCCGGGTTCAATTCCCGACTCAGGCGACTGACTGTGTGGAGTTTGCACGTTCTCCCTGTGTCTGCGTGGGTTTCCTCCGGGTGCTCCAGTTTCCTCCCACAGTCCAAAGATGTGCGGGTCAGGTGAATTGGCCATGCTAAATTGCCCGTAGTGTTAGGTAAGGGGTAAATGTAAGGGTATGGGTGGGTTGCGCTTTGGCGGGTCGGTGTGGACTTGTTGGGCCGAAGGGCCTGTTTCCACACTGTAAGTAATCTAATCACTGTCGAAAAGTGTGGTGCTGGAAAACCACAGCATGTTAGGCAGCATCCGAGGTGCAGGAGAATTGACATTTTGAGCATAAGCTCATCATCAGGATATGTTCCTGATGCAGAGCTAATGCTTGAAACATTGACTCTCCCGCTCCTCGGATGCTGCCTGACCAGCTGTGCTTTTCCAGCACCACACTTTTCGACACTACGTAAGTGCAGCCGTGCGTCTCTAGTACTCCACTTTGTTGCTGTTCTGGTATGGACAGTCACACAACATGCTGCGGGGACCTCTCCCTACCCTCTGAGTCCTCAGTCGATGAATTTTGAATTATTGGTTTTGGGCTGGCAATTGCTGATGATTCTTTCTTACCCTCCACAACCCCACCGACTCCGTTTCCAGTGTGGTCTAAGAACAACAAGCCAGTGCACACCACCATCCTGAACCCACACATCCACCTGATCGGGGAAGAAGCTGCCTGCATTGCCTACATCCGCATCACACAGTACATTGACAGCAGCGGCATTCCCCGCACCGCCCAGTCCGAGGAGACACGGATCTGGCACCGACGTGATGGAAAATGGCAAATTGTCCACTTCCACCGATCGGGATCTCCGTCTGCTCTGGCCAAGTGAGTATTCAATCCCGGGATTCTGTGGCTGGGATGCGGAGGGATAAACCTGGAGTTAAGCATCGGCATGAATTGGAATCAGTGGGATTGTGGGTGGGGATTGAGGTAGACAGGGACAAAGTTCCCGAGTGAAAGCCCCCAAATCTCAGGCAGGCTCTCATTGGTTGCGTTCCGATGAAAGGATTTCGTTTTGTTATCTTTTGGTTTATGACCCAGAAAGGGTTTGTCCTGCAAATGATAGCTGTCCCAGCATTTTAAGTGCCCAGACTAGGCTGGTTCTGCCCAATGAGAGAATGCTACCCTATTGAAAGTCCCACCTTAAGGTGAGACATCAAACTGGTGGCTTTGGAAGTTGTCACAGGACTACTGTGTAAAAGAAATTCCACGCACAATGTCCTGCCCCAATATTTATCCTGTAACCCACATCTTATTTCTATGGGTGCCACATAACCTACGTTACAGTTGTGGTGTACATCACAGTTTACACAGATGCACTCCTTCATGTGCACATGCTGCTGATGTGGAGAATAGAATCTGCAATGTTCTTCGCATCACACAGAGAACTGAGAACCTCTTACCAAGTGCCGCTGATTTGCGTTGGAAGAATTTGCAGGGTGAGAAGCTGTTTTGCTGCTTTACGATCACACCTTCCTCAGTCATCATGTCGAGAAGGTTGGTGAGCTGGGTGGTAAAGCAGAGTGATCTCAGCAGCGTCGGCTCAATCCCCCGCTGCCTGAGGTTTATATGAATTCCATCCTTCTCACCTTATCCCCTTGCCTCAGGCATGATGACCCTCAGGTTAGGCCACAACAATCTCAAATCATGACGTTTCTTTTGCTTGTCATCAAGTCTTGGGAGGACTGGGAGTCAAACCCAGAGCCTCTTAGTTCAGAGGTAGGGACACTACCCACTTCACCACCAGTCCTCCCATTACTGCATTAAAAGGTAGTTCGTTGGCTGAAAGCTTCAAGCAACAGTGGCATGGTAGGTCAGTGTTTAGCACTGCTGCCTCACAGCACCAGGGAGCCGGGTTCAGTTCCACCTTGGGGCAACAGTGTGGGTGGAGTTTACATGTTCTTCTTTGTCTATGTGGGTTTCCTCCAGGTGCTTTGGTTTTCTCCCACAGTCTAAAGAGGTGCAGGTTAGGTGGGCTCGCCATGCTAAATTGCCCTACAGTGTCCAGGGATGTGCAGGTTAGGTGGGCTGGCCATGCTAAATTGCCCTATAGTGTCCAGGGATGTGCAGGTTAGGTGGGCTGGCTCTGCTAAATTGACCTACAGTGTCCAGGGATGTGCAGGTTAGGTGGGCTGGCCATGCTAAGTTGCCCTATAATGTCCAGGAACCTGCAGGTTAAGTGGGCTGGCCATGCTAAATTGCCCTACAATGTCCAGGGATGTGCAGGTTAGGTGGGCTGGCCATGCTAAGTTGCCCTATAATGTCCAGGGATGTGCAGATTAGGTGGGCTGGCCATGCTAAATTGCCCTATAGTGTCCAGGGATGTGCAGGTTAGGTGGGCTGGCCATGCTAAGTTGCCCTATAATGTCCAGGAACCTGCAGGTTAAGTGGGCTGGCCATGCTAAATTGCCCTACAATGTCCAGGGATGTGCAGGTTAGGTGGTTGGCCATGTTAAGTTGCCCATAGTGTCTAGGGAAGTGCAGGCCAGGTGGGTTGGCAATGGGAAATGCAGGGTTATAGGACTGGGGGCTGGAACTGGGTGGGATGCTCTCCAGACGGTTGGTGTGAACTCGATGTTCCACATGGCAGGTTTCCACACCGTTGGGAATCTGGAGTGATGAAAGGATGCTCAAAAGTACTGCTTTCTTTCTTCTTTGATCTAATTTTGTCTGCAGCTGAAACTCCTTCTGTCCAGTCTCCTGCTGCTATCCCTGACTGACTTGCACGCAAGGACGATATCTCCTGTGTAACCTCACCGCTGAACTCAAGTCTCCCCCCCCCACCGGAGAGAGAGAGGTGGAATGCTTGGCGGAATTACTGCTGGATTGAGTAATCGGTTCCTCCACTCACAACCCCATGTTTGCAGGGAGAGTGATGAATTTCATAACCGATCATCCTTTTTTGTATCCTAAGAGGCAATATCTGTCGTTCTGGCATGTTTACAGCGATATTTATGATTCCAATCAATTTACAGTGTAGTTGTATTTTAAAATTGTGATAGTTAAGTGATGACTTTATAACTTGGCTGCGATGCATGTTTTTTACTGTATTGCCGGGCGCAAAAAAAAATTCAAATTACGGGCGTTTGCAATCTCAACATGAACTTGGGGAGGGAGGAAAGAGTGATCAAAATTGTTGATGGTCCTGTCATTGGGATTATTCATTGGGACAGCATGAGGAATAATGGGCTTGTAGGAAGTGCTAGTCTAGTTAAGACTTGGCAAGGGATATTCCCCCTGTGAGCTTAACAGAGACTGTAAGCAATGTCTCTGAGGTGGAACTTTCATGTGATTAATGTGCCCCACCTTAACCACGGCTGCACTTTGAACTGGCTGAAAGCACTTTGTGGTATGTTTGGGAGATTGAATATCTTGTACTTTGGTGAGATTAATAAGCAGGGAAAACCTTCCTCATTTCAAATCAAAAAACCAACGGTCAATAAATGACCGTTTTGCTTTAAGAGGGCTCGTTAATGCATTGCCCGATTTGGCCCGTTGCAGTTTGAAAGCAATGATTTTGAACACCGTTTGTACATTTTTACTCAGCAATCCGTCCAAATGAGCTTCCTCGGATCTTTTGTGACTCTGGCTTTACTGAGACTTGTGATCGTTGGGAATAAATAGCTTAATTCTCTTGTCCTCACAAGCTGATAGGGATGTTTGGCTTTACAGGGGTTCCCAATGGAAAATTTAGGCACAGGATTCTTACATTCTACCGGACAATGCCCATTGGTATAATCTGATGCCAAACCAACACTGGCATGATCGAGCAGTCAAACTCATTGAATTTCAGCTCAATTCTTCAATAATGACTGAATCACATCTGAGACCTCATAGACTGCACTCACCCTCACCAGCCCTTTCTAATCTTTGAAGAAAATGCTGGGTCTCCTGCTAGATCTGTGAATTTCCACTTTCTATTCCCCTCTTTCTTCCTCACACCCACACGCGTTCGCGCCCCCACCCCTTCCCACCTGCTATATCTTACACCCACCCCCCCACCCCGATAATAAACAAAAGTTCCAAAGCTTCTCCTATCCCTGAGGCAGCTTACATAGTTCCTCTCAGTCAATTGTTACCAATTTGGCACAGTAGGAGGCCATTTGGTCCATTGTGTCTTGATACAGTAAAACTCTTGTTTCCCATCAACTAATTCCCTGATTTCCTCTGAAAAGCTCCTGATGAATTTTCTTCTATATCCGCCCTCGCTTCTGCTACAACGTTCCAGACTATAATAACTCGCTGTGTCAAAAGACAATTTCTGTCCATCTCCCCTCTCTGATTTTCACGCTGATTATCTTAAATCTGTGTCCTCTGGGTCTAATCTGTGACATCTAAGGCAAGTTAGATCCACGATGTGGTTGTAATTGAGATCTGTTTGAAACCTTGGTGTGGGCCCTGACATTTCCCCATCTCCCTGTCTAATGGATTAAGGGAATCTGATGTCACCCACAGCTATTCTGTATTATACAGACTGAATTGGAATACGTTGTTGGCTGATGTCAGTCCCTCTCCCCATTCGTCAAACAACATCAGGTGACATTTGCTAGTCCCTCCAGCAATGACAATCTTCCCATGTCTCTGATTTCCATAGGAAAGGCAACCAGAATGGACTGAAAAAGTACATGTTTGTGGGAGAACAAGGAGGGAGAAGCGAAATTAAGTTCATAACAGTCAGCTCTTCCAACAAATCAGCACAGGTGTGAGCAGTTGAAGGATCACCTTCTGACCAAGTAAAACCTATAGTGATCAGTCCTTTGGTCTCTAGCAACCATTCCCCTCTTATGGCCATTGGAAACCACTTTGTTGGCCATTAGCAACCTATCCCATTTCTAATGGTTCTTCGCAACTCATTCCTTTCCTTGACCTTTTGCAGTCCATTGACCATCACCAACCGGTTTCTTCTGTGACCCTCTGCAATCTATTTCTGTTCATATGGCCCTTGGCAACACTCTATTGGCCCTCAGGAAATAATCCTTTCTTATGGTCCTTAGCATTCTGGCAATTGGTGCTTAGCAATTTGTCCATTTTCATATGGACCTTGACAATCCATCCTTAACTCCTTTGACACCAAGAAATGAGTCCATTGACCCTTAGTAACCAATCTCTTCTCATTGCCTTTAGAAATCATTCCCTTCTTATGAATCCTCAGCAACCACTCCATTAGCCCTTAGCAACTAGAAACTTCTTACGGTTCTTAGGAACTTGTCAGTTGGCCCTTAGAAACCTATCCCTTTTCAGTTGGTTCTTAGCAATGTATTTGTATTCAGACCATTAGCAACCAGTCCTATGGCCCTTAGTTAGCAATCAGTCCCTCAGCCCCTAGTAACCTGTCCATTGGCCCTTAGCAACCAATCCCTTGGTCCTTAGAAACCTACCCATTGGTGCTTAGCAACTAGCTCCTTTTCATATGATTCTTAGCAACTTATTACTTTGCTTGAGTCCATTGGCCCTTAGGAACTAGTCATTCTTCATGGTATTTTGCAATCTGTCTTTTGGCCATTAGGGACCAGTTCCTTCTCATGGTCCTTAGGAACATTTCCATTAATCCTTGGCAACTAGACTCTTAGCTCTTAGTTACCTATGTCTTTCATGGCCCTTAGCAATAACCCTTTGGGTCCATTGACCTACAACATTATTCCCTTCCCATGGCTTTTGACAATCAGGCCTTTGTCCCTTAATAACTAGATCTTTAGATACTTATCCCTTTTCATGATTCTTAGAACCAGTCCTTTGATCCACAAGATAACCAACACTGAAGATGGAGAGAAACCAGTCGCAAGTTATTTTGAAGAATTGACAAGTTAGTTTTCAATCTTGTTACGAACACTGTACCCTCTTTGAGTTTTGAGGCCTACAAGGCAGCTCAGTAACCCATAAAATACTGCACAGGTCACATACAAATCATCTGCTTGGGCTTGACCACACAAAGAAATATTAGGAAACCATGGACTTAACAGAATAGACCACACACAAGGCAATGAGAGGACATTGCTGTGAGGCTATTCAACTCTTGAACCAGTTACATTGGGATAGGAGGAGGCCATTCAGCCCCTCGAGCCTGTTACATAGGAACAGGAGGAGGCCATTCAGCTCCTCAAGCCTGTTACATAAGAACAGGAGGAGGCCATTCAACCCCTTGAGCCTGTTACACAATTTAATCATGAAGCTATGCTTGGGTGAGGGTGGGGATGGAAATGGGTTGTTTGCTGTTTTTGTATCACATATTAAGAGAAAGATTCATCTCATCACTTCTGCTTGCTTATTTGAGAAAGTGAGTCAATTGGACAATCATGCACCATTTCTAGTGTTGGTTTCTTTGCTAGCCTGAGCCTTTGCACTGGATTCTGGGCCTGACCAGAGATCTGCTTTCGTACCTCTGTATTGTATTGCCAATTAAATCAATGCCTTTCTGTAAATTTTCGTAAGTGACTTTACTGTAAATTGTTGTGACACTGAAGAAATTAATGAATTGAGTCAAGCTTCTGTCTTTGGAATATGGTCCAACTCATAGGTAAGGTTGCTGGTGACTGACTTGTGAATATTTTAATTGGTGTTTCGCAAATAAAGAGATTTTATCAGTTTGTCTTGAAGGAAGTGTGTTGATGTATTTCATTCCTCAATGGAGAAAACAGGCCATTCTGCCCAATACAGCCATTCTAGCATCCATGGTCCACTCGATACTTCACCTGCCATTCCTCATCTCACTGTCAAAATATTTTAAGAAGATAGCCTAGACCCCTCACCTTTTCCTATTTTAAATACAAATATAATGTGCTGAGTTCCAGATGCAATTTGATCAGTCAAACTAATCAACATTAGGCAAAACACCATTTATTTAAATACTATAGTTAAAATACAACAAAAGAAAGAACTTAGGATAATTTAACTCTATTGTAAACATAACAGAATAATAGATATGATAACTATTACTAATTAACTGTTCTAATACATTATATCCCATAAAATCACCCCTTGACAAAAATGCAAATTCAGAAAAATAGATTTGTCTCACTGTAACCCAGCAATCCAGAAGGAGGAACTTCAGGAAAAAACTCAGAGAAAATAGCAACCAGGAGACATTTACTGCAGTTTCCAATCCTGTTGAGGTACCAACAGCAACTACTCAAAGCTAAACCTAAAAAACAAAAAAAAAACCCTTGAAATCCTGATCTCTGACAGCTTGGCACACCCATCCAGGCTGCTTCTATTGTTCCAACTTTTAAAAAGATCCAATGCCTCACAGGCTGTTTAATTTATTGGCTTGCCAAGTACACAACTCAATATGTCTGTCTTAAAACCACCCTTTAAAAGAAAATATGACAAAATAACTTCTTGACACTACAGCATCATCACAATAAGCATACTCTGCTGTTCCTTTCTGCTGTTTGTACTCACCTGATTTTGCCATATCACATCTCTGATGTGGGCTCCAACTACTGGGGATAAGGTACGGATGATAATGTTCTGGGAAAGTAATCCAACCGAGGTTAGTAACCTGAGGGTTGTTTTCAAATCCCATCCCAGAAATTTTAACGAAGTCAACTAAATCAATGATAAAGGGTTGTGATTCTTTGTGACTCCCTTTCTGAAATGGTTATGGAGGCAGAACCTTACAGTGCAAAAAAGAGGCACATCAAGTTCTTGTTTATTTTTACAGCAAAGGTTGGTAGGTTCTGGTTAAGTGATGGGCTGAAATGTTTTCTGTCTGGGTGGAAATGGGGATTTGAGGTAGCATTGTTAAAATGTTCTGCCATTTAACAAGAGCATGCAGAGCCAGCTTGAGGGGCTGAATGGCCTACAGCTGCTCCTGATTTCTATGTTTTTGTCGGGAATTATAAAGCTGATGCCTACAAAACTAGTGAGCTCTCAATGAAACTTCTCAAATTCCCCCATTTCATTCAGGAAGGGAAATCTGCCATGTCTGGCCTAAGTATGATTCCTGACAAATAAGATCGTGGGGGGCGAAAGGGAGTACCGCAGATGCTGGATATCAGAGTCAAGATTAGAGTGGTGCTGGAAAAGCACAGCAGGTCAGGTAGCATCCAAGGAGCAGGACAGTCGATGTTTTGGACAAAAGCCCTTCATCAGGATGCTTTTCCAGCATCACTCTAACCTTGACTGAAATAAAATCGTCGGATGGTTCATAGTGGGGTTGAATGTCTTGGGCTAGGTGGTGAAATGGGCACATAAGTGGCAGATGGAATTTTAACTTGATAAGTGTGAGGTGACACACTTTGGAAGGAGTAATTCAACAAGATAGTATTACTGAACAGAATGAGACCAGGAAATTCTGGACGTGTTTGTCCATTGGTTTCTGAGGGCAAAAGGGCATGTCAGTAGGGTGGTGAGAAAGACATATAGGACATTTGGCTTTAGCAATGGAGACGTAGATTATAAAAACTGGCAAGTCATGGTGGATCTGTATATAACTTTGGTGAGATCACAGCGAGAGTACTGTGTGCAGTTCTGGTCACCACATTATAAGATGGATGCAATTTCACTGGAAGGAGTGAGAGAAGGTTCACCAGGAAGCAGCCTGAGATGGAAAATTTCTGTTATGAGGAAAGACTGGATAGGCTTATTTTCATTAGGTCAGGGAAGATTGAAGGGTGATCTGATTGAGGTGTACAAGATCATGAGGGGGATGGACAGAGTGGACAAGGGGCGGCTGTTCCCCTTAGTTGAACTGAATTAAGTTCAATTGAATTGAATGATTTATTGTCATTTGCATTTAACAATAAATGCAGTGAAAAGTCGCTATGCTCCGGTGCCATTTTGATTTACAGAAGATATTAAGATATAAGCCTGAAATTATGATACAAGACTTAAACATAAGTAAAAGCAGAGCTCACCTTCCTCCCTTCTTGTATTCAGCTCAACACGGTGACCCACCAATGCCCCTTCCACTTCATTCCAGGAGTACCAATCCAGGCCCACCACATCGCTGCTGCTGAAACCCAATGTTTCCATCCTGATGCCAACCTCAGATGCTGCCTTCTCCACCAAAAGGTCAGTCACGAGGGGACACGCATTCAAGGTGTGGGGCAGGAAGTTTAGAGGGAATATGAGGAAACAATGTTACCCCTCCCCAGAGGATGGTGACAGGGTGCTAGAGGTGAGCTGTCTCACATCCTTTAACAGGTAGGTGGCACGGTGGCTCGTAGCACCAGGGGCCCGGGTTCAATCCCCGCCTTGGGCGACTGTGTAGAGTTTGCACATTCTCCCCGTGTCTGTGTGGGTTTCCTCTGAGTGCTCCGGTTTCCTCCCACAGTCCAACGATGTGCAGGTTAGGTGGATTGGCCATGCTAAATTGCCTGCAGTGTTAGGTGCATTAGTCAGAGGGAAATGGGTCTGGGTAGTTACTCTTCGGAGGGTCAGTGTGGACTTGTTGGGCTGAAGGGCCTGTTTCCATTCTGTAAGAAATCTAATCTAATCTAAAAGTACCTGGATGAACACCTGTCACATTATAACATTCGAGGCTATCGGCCAAGTGGGATTAGGTCGAAGGTCAGGTATTTTTCAGGTGTCAGTATAGACTTGATGGGCCAAAAGGTCTCTTCTGCCCTGTATGATTCTAAGAATGCTGTTGATTCTTAAAATCTCCTGACAGTCAAGTGCCTATTGACTCAGCCTTAAAGTATATTCAATGACCCCATTCACAGTGCTCTCTGTGGAACATAATTCCACAGACTCATGCCTCTGAGAGAAAAAAAAATGGCCCTCATCTCCATCATTTAATGGGAGACCCACAATTTTTAAACTTATCCTCCAGGTCTAAACTCTTCCAGAAGGGAAAACTTCAGCATCTACCAGGTCAAAGCCGAATAATTTATTCATTCACAGGATCCTTGTATTGCTGAATAGGGCCACATCTATTGGCCAGAGGACAGTTAAGATTGCTGTGGGTCTGGAGTCACATGTAGACCAGACCAGGTAAGGATGGCAGATTTCCTTCCCTAAAGGACAGTGAGCCAGATGCTTTCACAACAGTGGTCACTTGGTCACCATTAGGTCAGTTCTTTATTCCAGATTTTATTAAATACAACTTTCACCACCCATCATAGTGGGATTCAAAGGACATTAACCGGGATATTGCCACCACATCACTGCCTTCCTTTGTGCAAGTTCAATAGAATCACCTCTCCATCTTCTGAATTTCAATAGATACAAACATCTCAAACTGTATTCATAAGGTAAGCCCTTCATCTTAAGTAATGAGTTAAGTGGACCTTCTCTGAACTACTTCCAAGGCAACTAGAAAAGAAAAACAGAAGTTGCTGGAGCAACTCAACAGGTCTGGCATTACCTGTATAGAGAGAAAACAGAATTAACATTTCAACTCCAGTGACCCTTTTTCAGAACTCAGTTAACTCAGAAATATTAACTTTGTTCCCTCTCCACAGATATTGCCAGACCTGCTGACTTTCTCAAGCAATTTCTGTTTTTGTTTCAGAATTCACCGTTCATTCTTTTATTCTAAAGCAGTTCTATCTTTTCTCAATTAGGAGACCAAAATATACTCCAGATGCAGTCTCCCCAAGGTGCTGTACAACCGCTGTGAAATATTTTCACTTTGTATTCCGATCATTGCAATTTATGTCACATCCTGAGTCACTGGGGCAGCTTGCCGAAAGTCAAGTCTTGATATTCCCAGAGACATCACAACAGATTTTAAAATAAGTCAACAAAATCCCACAATTTAGCTGATTTCCTGGTTGATAGAAAACAGATTTCTGAATTTAACAGGAATTACTATTTGTCACAAGCAATTAGATTCTAGCCAGGTGTAAACAGTTATAAACTGCTAGTATGCAACATTACAAATAAAAACTGTAATCCCCTTGTAAATCTCTCCCTTACACATGGACAGACATACATAGAGGTGGGTGTGGGTGCAGGGACAAACACATGGTCAGAGAGAAACTAGGAAAGATAGTTCAGTAGCCCTTGTTCGCAAGCTCTGCTGAATTAGTTCTTTCTGATCAAATTGTGTTTTTCTCAGTCTTCCTCTTCTGAATGCTTCCACTGATATGCAAAAGGCACAGCTTGGTGTTCATTCACTTCGAAAAGGTTGATGACTTATCAAATAATAGCCACAAAATACACAACTTCTGAAAGAAAAATAAACTGGTTTTCACCAGGTTTAACATGGCTGCCTGCACACAATGGAGACTGTGAAGACTGGCTGGGTAAAGACCAGATGACTTCTCTCTCTCTGCATCTACTTGCCAGCCCCTGCATGTTCAATTACCTGAGAACCAATCACACAATTGTTGTCAGGCAAAAGGCATTTGTAATCAATAACTGGCCAATAGTCTATGGACCAATCAACTTCTTGTTATGAACCAAAGATGCTTCTGTACGCAACCATTCAGCTCCAGTTTGTCTGCACCCACTTCAAGTCCTGCTTGTTCAAACAACTGTTTAAACAATCATTGCCATGATAATTCAGTAACTTGCTTTTACAAACAAGTAGCTAGCTTTGGTTCCTTCTCATTTCAGCCCATAATTTAAAAAGCACAAAATAAAGAGGCACAATCTTTGAAGACCGCGTTCCATTTGTTTACCTGGTCAGTTGACATTTTGTAATTAATGCACGAAGACACCCAGATACCATTGGGTTCTACAATCTCCTGTCATTTAAATACTACATTGCTTTTCTATTCTTCCTGCCAAAGTGGATAAATATACATTTCCAATTCTGCACCCCCTCCTAAATCTCATTTCGATCCCTTCCTGAAACTTTCCCTTCTCTTGACAACGTCACAGAATCACCGAAGCGTTACAGCGTACAAGGAGACCATTCTTGTTTGCATGTGCTCCTCAAACAACCATCTTGACCTACTGCCAATTTCCTGCTTTATTCCCCATATCATAACACATTATTTCGATCCAAGTAATTATCCGATGCCCCCTGGAATCCTTCAGTTGAATCTGCCTCCATCAAATTTCCAGGCAGTGCATTCCACACTGCAACTACTCGCATCACATTTACTCCTTTGCAACCACTTTAAATCTGTTCCTGATCTTATTGCTAGGGTGAGCAGATACTCCCTACTTACTCTCCTTAGCTCACTCATGCTGAAAATGCGTTGCTGGAAAAGCGCAGCAGGTCAGGCAGCATCCAAGGAACAAGAGATTTGACGTTTCGGGCATAAGCCCTTCTTCAGGAATCTTCAGCCCTCCTTAGCTCACTCATGACTTTGCAAGCCTCTATCAGATCACTTCTCAGTCTTCTTGTCTTCAAGGAGAACAGCCCCAACATCTTTAATCTATCCTTACAACTGATGTTTCTCTTTCCTGGAACCATTCTTGTATATTACTTCTGCATTCTCTGCAATGCATTGACACCCATCCTCTAATGGGGTGCCAAGAACAAGTGCAATACTCCAGCTGAGGTCGAACAATTGGCTTGAGTAAGTTCAACATCACTTCCATGCTCTTACACTCTATGTCCTTATTAAGAAAGGTAAGAATGCTTTGTATTTTATAACTGCTTTCCCCACCTGCCCTGCCATCTTCAATAATCTGTGCAGCTGTATTCCCTGATCCCTGTCCTCCTGCACCCCTCTTAAGAATGGCACGGTGACTCAGTGGTTAGCACTGCTACCTCATAGTGCCAGGGACCTGGGTTCGATTCCAGCCTTGAGTGACTGTCTGTGTGGAGTTTGCACATGTGTCTGTGTGGGTTTCCTCCCACAATCAAAGATGTGCAGGTTAGGTGAATTGGCCATGGTAAATTGCTCAGAGTGTTCGGTCTTAGTCAGGTGTAAATATAGGATAGGGGAATGGGTCTGGATGGGTTACTCTTTGGAGGGTTGGTGTGGGCCTGTTGTCTGAAGGGCCTGTTTCCATGCTGTAGGGAATCTAATCTAATTTGTCTTGTCTTTCAATGTGCATCACCTCACAATTCTCTGCATTGGGCCCCCTGTGCCACATATCTGTCCACTCCGCCAACTTGTCTATGACCTTCTGGAGTGCTACATTTTTTACCTCACTGTGTATAAATCTTTCAAACTTCCTGTCATCTGTACACTTTGAAATTGTACCCAGCGCACTTTACTTCCTTTCATTCAAGTCATTGACATAAATTGGAAATAGTTGAGGCCCCAGCTCTGATGGGGTCACCCTGTGACATATCACTACTTTACAGCTTTCCAATCAAAACAAAATGATCCTCCTTACTATGTCAGTTAATCAATTGTTTTCTAATATATTACCCCCTATATCAGGTACCCTTGGGTAGTAAACTTTGACATCACACCTTCTCAAATGCTGTTCAAAAATATACCACATCTACAGATTCCCCTTTGTTCAACTTGTTTGTAATTTTCTTCAAATGCTATAATAAATTAGTTAAACTTGATTTCCATTTCATGAAGCCATATTAATACTGCCTCATCACTTTATGACCTTCTACGTACCCTGATATAACCTCCTTGCTAGCAGATTCTAACGGTTTCCCAATGACAGATTTTAGACTTACTGGTCTGTACTTTTCTGCTTTCTATCTCCTTCTTTTCTTGAGTAAAATTATTACTTTTGGTATTTTTATCTGCTGGGACCTTCCAGAATCTAAGGAATTTTGGATGACGATAACCAATTGAACTATTCTGCTGCCACTTCATTCCAAATTCCAGGGTGTGGGCTATTCAGTCCTTTGGACATGTCAACATTTAGATCTTATAGTTTTCTTAGTACATTTTTTCCTGATGATGGTGATTGTTTCAAGTTCCTCCCTCCCATTCATCTCCTGATAGTTAAGTGTTTTTTGGAAGTTCTCTGCAATCTCCTAAGGTGAAAGCAGGCACAGACACTGATTCAGTACCTCCACCATTTACTGGTTTTCCTGAACTCATTCTCTTGAGGGCCAACATTAGCCTGAGGTACTTCTTTCTGATTTAAGTATTTATACAAGCTCACTCTCAGGTTTTGTATTCCCAACTGGATTTCTCTCACATGCTTTCCCTGTATTTTTTTCAACCATTCTTCGTTAGTCCTCAAAATCTGACCATTGTCCTGATCTATCGCTAATCCTTGCAGGTCTGTAATATTTATTTCAGTTTGATACATCCTTTACTTTGCTGTTTTGCCACAAATGATCGACTCTTTTCAATAAATCTTTCTTTCTTGCTGGGATAAATCTTTGCTGAGAGCTATTAAATATCATCTTAATACTCTGCCTCTCATCTCTGTAGATTCCTACCTCTTAACTTAGTTTCCAGTTCACCTTCGCTCGCACAGCTTCATGTTATTAGTTACCTTTATTTAGTTTATACCACTAGTCTTAAACCCATACCTCTCCTGTTCAAACGGAACATGAAGCTCTACCATACCATGATTGCTGTCACATTGAGGCTCCTGCACCTTGAGATTATCAATTAGTCCTCTCTCAATAATCATTGCCAGGATTTAAGAAGCCAGCTTCACCCCCTCTGGCTGAAAAAAGTCCTCCTCAACTCAATTCTAAAGGGTTGTCCCTTCACCCTTAGGTCCTAGCCTCTCCTACCAATGGAAACATTTTCTGCACATCCACTCCATCCAGGCCTCTTAGTATTAGAACATAGAACAATACAGCGCAGAACAGGCCCTTCGGCCCTCGATGTTGCACCGCCCTGTGAACTATTCTCAGCTCGTCCCCCTACATTATCCCATCATCATCCATGTGCTTATCCAAGGATTGTTTAAATCTCCCTAATGTGGCTGAGTTAACTCATCATTCCACGCCCTTACCACTCTCTGAGTAAAGAACCTGCCTCTGACATCTGTCTTAAATCTATCACCCCCTCAATTTGTAGTTATGCCCCTCGTACAAGCTGACGTCATCATCCTAGGAAAAAGACTTTCACTGTCTACCCTATCTAATCCTCTGATCATCTTGTATATCTCTATCAAATCCTCTGTTAGCCTTCATGATTTGGAGATGCCGGTGTTGGACTGGGGTGTACAAAGTTAAAAATCACACAACACCAGGTTATAGTCCAACAGGTTGAATTGGAAGCACACTAGCTTTCAGAGCGACGCTCCTTCATCAGGTGATTGTGGAGAGCTCGATCATAACACAGAATTTATAGCAAAAATTTACAGTGTGATGTAACTAAAATTCAACATTGAAAAATTGATTGTCTGTTAAGCCTTTCACCTATTAGAATACAGTGATAGTTTCACTTCTTTCATGTGTAAATCACAAACCCTTTTTTTTAAAGTTGCATTCTTCTTTCCAATGAGAACAGACCCAAGTCTCTCAGCTTTTCCTCATAAGACCTTCCCTCCAGACTCTGTAGGATTCAATCAGTTCATTCTTCTAAACGCCATCGAGTGCAAACCCAATGTCCTCAACTGCTCCTCCTTCAATCCCAGGATCTTTCAAGTGAACCTCCTCAAGACCGCTCCAATGCCAACACATCCTTCCAAAACTGTTCACTATATTCCAAATGTCATCTGACCACATTAATACAGACTCAACAGTATATGTCAGCTCTTGTACTCTCAAGGTGAATGCTGATGTTGCGTATGCCTTCCTAATTGTTACCTCAACCTGCATGTTAACCTTAAGGAGAATCCTAAACCAGGACTCCTAAGATCCTTTGTGATTCACAAAACCTTTCCCTGTTTAGAAAACAATCTACGACTCTATTTTTGTTACCAAAGTGAATAATTGTACACTTTTCCACATTGTATTCCATCTGCCATTTTTTTGTCCACTCGTCTAACATGTCTAAGTTCTTCTGCAGCCTCCCACTTCCTCAATGTTATCTGTCTCTCCACCTACTTTTGTAACATTTACAAATGTAACAGCAATGCCCTCAGTTCCTTCGTCCAGAGCGTTAAAAAAAATGTGAATAGTTGTCGGCCCAACACTGACCTCTGCAGAACTCCACTCACCTCCTGCTGCCATCCTGAAAAAGGCACTACTCTTAAGCTTGATAAGTGCAAAGTGACAATCTCTACCCTTGTATCTCCATTTAGCAATGGTTCAGTTCTTGGGCATGTCTTTTTGAGGTGTCCGTTTCTTCACCTCATCAAATGTTATGACTGTTTACACTCGTGGTTCAGAAAGATCAAAAGCTTCCTGCAGAATCCAATCAGGAACAAATCCTGTTTTTTTGTGTTGCTTGGGAGAGGCAAAGTAATGCTCTTTCTGTGTCATAAGGATCCTCTGAACCTTTAACTTTGTAACTCAAGGAATACCAAGAGCACTAGAACTGCATAGTGTAAGTGTTTATTACTGTGGTGGCTCAATGATAGTCTTCATTAGACTTCAAGCGCCCCTCATCTCCAGAGAGTTAAGCACATAGTCTAGGCTGACACCTCAGCTGTGGACACTGGGGGAGTACTACACTGCCCATTGTTCTGCCTTTCCAATACACTGTTAAGGCCCCTGCTATTCTGTCAGACAGATGTAAAAAGAGACATGGTATTTTTCACAAAGACATGCAAGTGAGTTCTCCTCTTGTGCTGAACAATATCTGTCCTTCATCCAACATCAGTAAATGGTTCCTGCTGAGTGTGGGAGCTTGAAGTGTGCAAATTGCCTGTTGTGTCGCCTGCGTTATGTTTGGGAATTGGTGGGTCTTTTTTTCTTCTGAGGGGCTGGCAATCTCATGTAGTTAACTGCTGAACCAGAAGGGGGAGCAGTCATCCCATCGCTGGAGTTTGTGTATCATTCAACTGAGTTGAAGTGGAATACGAACTCTGAACCGACAGTAAAGTTATAAACTTTGAGTTCCAGCAAGGTTGTCAACTCTCAGTGTGGATTCGGGAATATAGGCCTTCAGTTAATTGTATCCACTTTCCCCCATTCTAAAGGCCTTGGTAAGTAAATACTGCATATGCTGTGTTTCAATCCCAGAAACCTCTGGATTACAACACCTCAGGCATGAGAGGGTCGACAAATTTTTAATCCAGCATTAGAGGGAAAAGGCAGCAAAGTGAAGTTGAGGATTATCAAATCAACCATGATCTCATTGAATGGCAGAACTGACTCGATGAGCTGAATGGCCTACTCTTGCTCCTATAACTTCTAATCTTAGCCCTTTATTCTTTTATGGGTGTGGACACCATTGGCAAGAATAGCATTTGTTTCCCAAGTCTGTTTTCCCCTAAACAGATTGACTTGCTGGACCAAGGTTATGGGCTATGTGCTGGAAAATAAAATTAGAATAGTTAAGTGATTGTTTTTGACCAGCACAGACATAATGGGCCAAAGAGTCTTTTTCTGTGCCATAGACAGTCATGACTCTGTGACAGTTATGAATCACCCACATTGTTGTAGGCCTGAGGTCACATATAAATCTGGCTGTGTAATGATGGTAGGTTGCTCTCCATAAACAATTGATCAGATGACATTTTAATTTTACGAAACAATGGCTTCATGATCTTAGTCATCATCATTGAGAGTAGTTTTCCATTCTAGATTCATTTCACCAGCTGTTGTAGTGGGATTCAAGCCCACATCCCATACATTAGAATTATGAGTCCAATTGCATTACCACTGCACCACCATCTCATCCAAAGAAACAGCAGAGGCAGGATGAACCAAATGGCCTCCTTCTGTGCTGTGAGCCTCGACAATTCATCCAGCAGTAAGGACTCAAGTCCCAAAAGCATGAGATAGACAGAAGGTACTTTAAGAGAGAGAGCAAAAGTTGGAAAGACAAACAAATTCTCATATATATATATATTTGAAAATGTGCCAGCAAAGGACCTGCCAATCCCAGTTCCCTATGGTATAGTTTCTCTTGTGCTTTTTTATTGATGTCAGTTTAATGAGTTGCAGGATGAGGAGATAACAAACACAGATAAGAATCTTTATCAAACACAATACCTGATGATGCCTTGGAGATCTAGGGCAATCAACTCCCACGTGACCGCCAAGCTGACACTAACTGACACTGCTGTTGTATGGGCCTTTGAGCTTCAGTTTCGAGCTACAGAAACTGAAGATAAGAAAGCCACAGAGAGACACACGCAAACACGTCTTCATATCTTCTACTTCCCACACAGAGTTAACCGCCATTGCCCCATAAACAATAGTGAAAGCAGCATTAACGACCATCAGCTTTGAGAGACTCAAGTGAGAGCTTAGTCTCTGCTCTCCAGGACACCACAACCTCTATCTCTTTCTCTAACTGAGCAACTAACTCCTGGTCAATTCAATAAAAAAAGGCTTGTACTCGGGTGGTGGCGTCAGAATGATCCGAATCACTTTTGCAGCCAAAGAAACGCTAACATTGACATAATGTGGAGCAGCTAAGGCAGCTGATTTCTGCACAGCACGATCCCATACTCTAGTTGTTTTAAGAATCTCAGGAGAATTCCCCCTGTTTTTCTCTATGAAACTGTGGTGGGATCAACTGCCTGACATGGACTGTCAAGTTTATTGTGCCAACCATAAAGAATGACGATGAATTTAATACTCAATATGAGCGAGCACTGCTTGGTGTCCCATGTCAAACAGGTGCAATGAGTTAGCATCTAATCCCAACAGTGCCATGCTCTCTCAGCACCATCAAACAGAACGTAGCTATCACTTTCACATCTGAGAGCCAACTGTTCCAACTCACCTCCACCAGCCTCCTGTCTTCCAATCTCTGTTACCTTGTTCTTTTCCACACACTAGAATCCCTACAGTGTGGAAGCAGGCCATTTGGCCCAATGAGTCCACACCAACCCTCCGAAGAGCATCCTACTCAGATTCCACCCCCACCCCCATCCCTGTAACTCTACATTTCCCATGACTAACACATCTAGCCTGCACATCCCTGGGCACTACGGGCAGTTTATTATAATATGGCCAATCCACCCTAACCTGCACACTTTTGGACTGTGGGAGGAAACCAGAGCACCTGGAGGAAACCAACACAGCTTTGGGGAGAATGTGCAAACTCCACACAGGCAGTTGCCCAAGACTGGAATTGAACACGGGTCCATGGCGCTGTGAGGCAGCAGTGCTAACTACTGAGCCACTGTGACACTTGTGTTTTAAGCCCTGATCATCCATCACCCACTGTATTCACTGGCCTATGTTCCCTCTTGCTCTGACAACACGTTGATTTTTAAAGCCTTCCTCTTAGCTTCCTAGTCTCTCCATGGCCAGAGCTCAGGGCCCCAGTCAGATACAGGTGCAGCCTCAAACGGCGAGAGATTAAAGCTGATTACATTTGGAAGATCAGAATTGGAGAAGTATCGAAATCTCAGAGGGTGTGGGATTGAAAGAGATTAAAGCGTTCAGGAAGGGTGAGGCTTAGGAAGGATTCACAAATAAGGATGAGAATTTTAATATTGTGGTTTTTATTTCAACAGAAACCAGCTCAGTCAACTCAGAAGTGGTACATGAATAGGACTGATGCAAATATGCACATGAACAGCAGTATTTTGAATGGCCGCTAATGTATGGAGGGTGGATTAGAGGAGTCTAGCTCAGAGTCGGAATGAGGGTTTTAGTGGTGGCATGATTATTTGTCTTTTTCTATTGGATGGTTTCTGCTGTAATTTCAGTGATTAACATTGGTCCTATGCTATTCCAATCAATATCGACTAATCTTCTGACTTGGGGCATCTTTTCAATAGATCAAACCAACAAGTAATGGCAAAGAATCGATTTTGACTTGAGTCAAACAGAAATCAAGCAGGGTTTGTAAAAGGGTCAGACTTGAAAGGCCAGCAAAGGGGAATATCTGGAATTTATCCCATAGTTGGGCAGCTTTATGGCAGTGGAAGTATGTTTTTGGTCGATAGTTCATTAGAAGCACATTATCCATGCCTCACAACTTCCAATCTCTGTGACCTCTGTGGTTGCTTTTCCCATTCATTCATGGGATGTGGGTATCACTGGCCAACCAGTATCTATTGCCCATCCCTAGCTGCCCTTGAGAAGGTGGTGGTCAGCTGCCTTCTTGAATGGCTATAACCCATTTGGTATAGACAGTACTGGTAAAGGAGTTCAGGATTTTCACGCAGTGACAGTGAACCAACAGCAATACATTCCCAAATCAGGATGGTGAGTGATTTGGCGGGGAACGTGAAGGTGTTCCCATGTATCTGTTGCCCTTGTGCTTCTACAGGTTGGATGTGATGGTTTGGAAGGTGCTGTCTGAGGATCTTTGATGAATTTCTGACTTCTTGAGCACCCTTGGTTTTAATTGTTACCCCCCACTGTCAGCAGTGAAGCTTTGGAATTCCTCATTAAACCTCCCACCCCATCTTTTAACAATCCTTAAAACCTACACTCTTTGACTAATCTTTTGGTTACCTGCCCTAACCTAATGGAGGGATTGAGTTAGAAAATGAGACTGGGACTTTTTTTCACTGCAGCATAGGAGGTTGAGGGATGACATTATAGAGGTTTATAAAACCATGAGGGGTGTAAACAAGGTGAATGGCAGATGTCTGGGGATTTCAAGACTAAGGGGAATATTAATAAAGTAAGAGGAGAAAGTTTTAAAAAAGATATTAGGTGCAACTTTTTTACACAGAGTGTGTGGAATGAACTTCTATGGGCAGTGGTGGATGTGGGCACAGTTACAACATTTAAAAGACATTTGGATAAGTACATGAATAAGAAACGTTTGAAGGGAGGAAGGTGGGACTAACCTAGTTTGGGAATATGGTCGGCATGGATTGGTTGGACCAAAGGTTCTGTTTCCATGTGATTTGACACGATGACTCTATGACAATGACCATGGCTTAGCAGAAGCTTTTATAAAATAATGCTCTTGGGAAAGGTTTTGGCATGTTTTACTACCTTAAGAGGTGCTGTAGAAATGCATGTTGTTGTTCAAAATTGCAAAGAACTAAATCAAACTGAAATGCTCCTCATACCAGATTGAATTTCATTAGAAATTCAGTGTCACCTGCAAGGCTAGCATTTATTATTTTCATTTACTTTTTTGGGATATGGGGAACACTGTCAAGGTCAATAATTGTTGCCTGTCCCTAACTGCCCTTGAACAGAGTATCTTGCTAGGCCGTTTCTGGGGGCAGGTAAGAGTCAATCCCATTGGTGTAGGCCTGGGGTCACATGTAAGTCAGAGGGGGTAAGGACAACACATTTCTCTTCCCTAAAAGACATTAGTGAACCTTTGACAACAGCAAAGTTAATTTTACAGTCAACATTGCTGAGAATAGTTTTCGATTGCCATGATGAAATCAGAGCCTATGTCACAGAGCGTTAATCTGCACCCCAGGATTACTCAGCCTGTGACAACACCATCATCTTCTTCTTGCTGGAGGTCACTTCACTGAGCAGTCTAGATTCAACTGTGGGGTTGGAGTCACATATAGAGCCAGACCAGGTAAAGACAACAGGGCTCATTCCCTAAAGAACCTGAGTGAACCCTTTAGATTATTATAACAATCTGATAATGCTGCTGTCTTTTTTATTGATAAATAAACAGAGGAAATAAAGCTATCAATGACCATGATTTGGAGATGTTGGTGTTGGACTGGGGTGTACAAAGTTAAAAATCACACAACACCAGGTTATAGTCCAAAAGATTTAATTGGAAGCACTAGCTTTCGGAGCACTGCTCCTTCATTAGGTGGTTGTGGAGGACACAACTGTAAGACAGAGAGTTTATAGTAAACTTTTGCTATAAATTCTGTGTCTTACAATTGTGTACTCTACAACCACTTGATGAAAGAGCAGTGCTGCAAAAGCTAGTGCTTCCAATTAAACCTGTTGGACTATAACCTGGTGTTGTGTGATTTTTATCAATGACTATGGTATATTCGCAACCTGATGGTCTCCCAACATGCTTCATAGTGATTTGAGAAATCTCGATGTGCAGTCACTGCTGTCTTGTTGAATCAATTTCACTTTCCTGTATTCCAAACTGAATTCTCAAATTCCCATTATGGGATTTGAACGCAAGTCCTCTAGATTACTATGGGGCTATACTGATTCATCTTATTGTAATAGTTGGGCATTCTCAGCTCACAGAGTGCAGTCATTCTCAGCTCAAGGCAACCAGAGAATGGACAATAAATGCCAACCATGCCAGGGTACGTATACATTCCTGAAATGAACATTAAAAAAAAATCAAAATTGTTGCTTTCACCTCTCGGTACACTCCCATTTCTCAACAACGGCGACTATAGTTCTGGGAGGGCGTTACTCCTTGCTAACCAGCCAGTAATCTAGGCTGACGAGGCATTCACCTGGGTCATAGTCAAGGACAGTACAAGCCAATCAAGGTAATATATCTTTACAACCCCTCAGCCACCCCCATAAACTAACTTTCCATAAACCATAAATTTATTAGGAACTTTGTAATCATTAACCGTGTACTCACAGATCTGGTACCAGGATAACCCCCAATGTTTAGTTTCAGACATGTGAAACATCCGCATGGCCCCAGGAACCACACATTCTGTGTAGTTTTGGTCTCCATTCCAAAGAATGTCACAGCAGCACTGACATTTGATTGGCTCTGAGGTGTCCAGAAGTTGTGAAGAAAGCTATACAAACTGCAAACTCTTTCTTTGTAGAATTGCTACAGTGCAGAAAGAGGCCATTTGGCCTGTCAAATCTGCAGTGACCCTCCAAAGAGCATCCAAACCGCACCCAGCCTCCACCTCCCTACCCTATCCCTGTAACCTTGCTTTTACCAGTCCCCTCAGCCTCATTTGTTTGGACTACATAGACACAGGGAGAATGTGCAAACTGCAAATCTTCACCCAAGGCTGGAATCAAGCCCAGGTCCCTGGTGCTGTGAGGCAGCAGTGCTAATCACTGAGCCACTGTACTACCAAAACTAAATGTTTCTTTGTTGGAAGACAGTTGTTGAAATGCTTTGAGTTCTCAGCAACAGTACAATTATTTGTCTTCTAATGGATGGTTTGTGCTCTAATTTCAGTGATTACACATTGCCCTATCCTCCTCCGATCAATATAGTGTAATGTCCTGATCCACAGTACCTATTGAATAGAGCAACCATCTGCATCAACTGAGTAATGGAAAAGGACCAAACATGACTAAAATCAAATTACCAATCAAACAAGTTTATAAAAGGGTTGGAGATGGCAGGATAGTGATGGGGAAAATGTGGAATTTACGACCTTGTTGGTGACACAGCCAGACTTCCACATGTGAGAGAGACAAAATAAAACATCTGGAGAAGGTTTTGCAGTTGCACGCAGGAATTACAATGTAGCAGCTGTTTAGATTTGAAAATATAAACAGGATTTTTATTGGCATTGTCATCGTTCGGTTGGTGTGCCAAGACTTTGTTTGCAGGATCTCTTTGTTTAGCCATTCTGACACACCATCTTGTCTCAGTAACTAGTGCCATGCTGCATTCCCTATGTGCTATGGAAGTGATAGCAGGATGGTATTATCACAAGATGATGGATCAGGAGACCCAGGTAATGTTCCGTGGATCCAAGTACAAATCCGCACCAAGAGAGATACTTGAAAATTGATCCTGACGACGATCTGGAATTAAGAGTCGAAATGATAGCCATGAAATTATTGCTGAGGAAAATCCCATCTGGTTCACTGATGACCTTCAGGGAATAATATGTGACTCTCAGCAAAGTTGACTTTTAAGTGCCCCGTGAGTATTTTGGGATGGACAATAAATTTTGGGCAAGGCAGTGGTGCTCACATCCTGTGAATGAATTAAAAGAATATGCATTAGGAGCCAGTTATTATTAGGATGGATATCCGGAGTGTCACACTTTGCTACTGTTATGAGCTGAGCAGCGATGTATCAGTCTAGCAGCCACATGGAGAGCAGAAAGAAACCCACTCAATAAAGCTCTTGTGTGTTTTGAGTCTAAAACATGGCTATTTTGAATTTATGATACCAAGAAGACACTCTCTGGATCTGATAAGATATAAACTTGTGGAAAATGAAGGAAGGACAAACATGTTGCCAATCCTACATTGTATCTATTCTCCTTCCCACTCCCTTCATTCAGACAGGAGGTACAATTGGCTAATGATTTACTCCCCCCTCTAGTGGCCTTCATCTCACTGTGATGCTGAAGAATGGAGATGGAGTCTGCTGAGGTGGAGAGGCACAAACTTTATTTAAGAAACATCTGACTGTGGCTTCATCTGCCCATGAGAATGCGAGAGTGCAAGCACTGCATCATTTCCTGTGATGAGGTATGGCATGCTTCATTAATATATGGCACAGTCAAACCTAACCCCTTACACTACATCTTCCCACCTCTCTGATTCTACCCACTAGAATACAGCCAAAAGATAATACTCTTTTCTATGATCTCATAATAGACCTGACAAGTGGCACTGACTTAATCTCAGAGTCCTTTAGGCTGGCATTCATAGAATCCCTAAAGTATGGAAGCATACCATTCAGCCCATCAAGTCCACACCAACCCGCTGAAGAGTAGCCCACCTGATCCATACCACCACCCCCCCCCCCAAACTCTATAATCTGGCACCTCCCATGGCTAACATCCCTGAACAAAAATGGGGCAATTTAGCATGGCTAATCTACCCTAACCTGCACTTCTTTGGACTGTAGGAGGAAACCAGAGTACCTAGAGGAACCCTTTCAGACACGAGAGTAATGTGTAAACTCCACATAGACAGTCACCCGAAAGTGGACTCGAACCTGGCTCCCTGGCACTGTGAGGCAGCAGTACTAACCACTGAGCCACCATGACACCCCTAGTTCAACATTGAGGGAGCTGTGCACATCTAGAAGGGCCAAACTTCAGATAAAGTGATGTATCATTGCCCTCGTGGTCATTGTTATGAGCTAGCCCTGGGATCCAGGTAAAGTATTTACCCTCCTGTCAAACCAACATCACTAGCATAGACTGCTTGGTCATCTATCTCATTGCTGTTTGTAGGAGCTTGCTATATATTGAGCACTGAGGTACAATAGTGACAATATGGAAAAGCAGTTTGGCTGGACAGCACATTGGAAATTCCTGAGGTGGGAAAAAGTGCTATCGAAATATAGGTCTGTCTGTCTGTCTTCCAAGAGTGAACTCAGAACTGGCGAAACTCAACTGGGATCCATGCCAGATTCTGGAACTGATTTTTAATGGAGGTGATGGCTTATTAATGTTTCTCTCAGTACTTAGTCAGCTCCTGATGTATTACTGTTTATGCTGCTTCATTTCTTTTATAGTGCCAGACACTAATGCACAGTAATGTTCAGGGAGATTTATGTTACACTGTGCATAGCTAACACAGTTTTTCATAACACTTGGTGGAGTCACTGTGTAATTTTAATTGATGGTCTGTCTGTGGGGAGGAGCACATTGTGTTTGGCATATCGAAGCCCAGCCCCACCCACTAAAGAATCAAATTCACATTTTGCCAATGCCTAACAATGCAAATCCATAAACAAAACACAGAATGTGATATGAATTCTCTTATTCAGCATTAACTGCCTCTGAATTACTCAAACAACAAATTCAGTTTTGTCAACCCATACATATCTCAACCTTCCTGCCTGTCTCTACCTGTTCTGAAACAGTGTAGAGAGGGATCTACTCTGTATCTAACCTCATGCCACCCATGTCCTGGGGGGCCTTAATGGGGACAGTGTAGACAGGCTTTGCTCTGTATTCTAACCCTTAGCTGCCCCTGTCCTGGGAGTGTTGGTAGGGACAGTACAGAGGAAGCTTTACTCTATATCTAACCCCGTGCTGTCCCTGATCTAGAAGTGCCTGATAGGGACAGTGTAGAGGAAGCTTTACTCAATATCTAACCCTATGCTGCCTCTGCCATGGGAGTGTTGATAGGGACAGTATAGAGGGAGCATTACACTGTATCTAACCTCATGCTGCCCCTATCCTGGGAGTGTTTGATGGGGACAGTGTAGAGAGAGCTCTATATATCTAACCCTGTGTTGTTCATGTCCGGGGAGTGTTGATAAGGACAGTGTCAAGGGAGATCTACTCTGCTTCTAACCCATTCTGTTCCTGTTCTGGGAGTGTTGATATGGACAGTACAGAGCAAGCTTTACTCTGTATCTAACCGTGTGCTGCCCCTGTCCTAGGAGTGTTGATAGGGACAGTGTAGGGAGAGTTCTACTCTGAATCTAACCCCATGCTGTCACGGTCCCTGGAGTATTTGATCCTTAACCTACATCTAAGCTATGCCAGATCACTATGGAACATTTCCTAATTTCCTGCACTATTTCCCTGATACCATTAGTAAATGGAAATTGATCAATCTCTGTCTTGAGCTTGCTCAATGACTGCATCTCCACTACCCTTTCCAAAGATTCCCCACCCACTGAGTGAATAAATTCCTACTCATCTCAGTCTTCAATGGTTTTCACCTCAAATTGAAATGCTGCCCCGTAGTTTGGTACTAGCACCATCACCAATCCTCCCCGTCCCCCAGCCCCACCCCCCCACAGTGCCCACACCCCACCTCAGTCAGGGGAAACATCTTTTTCTGCAACTACTCTGTGTATCCTTTTATAAATTTTGTAAGTTTCTTTGAGATTGCCTCCCATTTTTATAAACTCTGGAAATCAAACACTCAGTATCCTCAGTCTCTCCTTGAGGGACTGGTCCAGTATCCCAGGAATTAGTATGGTTTACCTCAGCTGCATTCTCTCTCTCGTAACCATCTTCTTGCTGGGTACAGGAGCCAAAACTGCCCACAGTATTCCAAATGTGGTCTCAACAGTGTTCTGTACAATTGAAGTAAGATTTCTTTGTTCCTGTACTCAAATCATTTTGCGATGAAAGGCTAAACAGCATTTGGCTTCCTCATTGTTTGCAGCACCTACATGTTAATTTTCATTGACTGATGAGTGAGGATACCAATGTCCCTTTGGATATCAAACTGTCCGACAGAAATACTCTGACATCCATTTCTCCACTAAAGTAGATAATCTCAGACCCTCCACATTATATTCCATCTGCCGTGTCCTTAATCACTCACTGATTTTGTTCAAATCCCCTTGAAGCCTCTTTGCATCATCCTTACGAACGATATTCCTTTCCAGTGTTGTGTGACCTGCAAATTTTGAAATATTATCTCTGTATCCAAATCATTGATGTAGGTTGTGACCTACTGGGGCTCCCGCGCTGACCCATGTGGTATGCCACCATGAGAATAGCCCATTTATTCTATCAACTACAAACATCCTGGGGGACCATCATAGACCAGAAACTCAACTGGATGCACCACATAAACACAGTGGCTAAAAGAGCAGGTCAGAAGCTAGGGATACTGCTGTGAGTAACTCACCTCCTGACTCCCCAGAGCCTCTCCATGGTCTAAAGAGACAAATCAAGAGTGTGATGGAATATTCCCCACTTGCCTGTATGGACGCAGCTCCAACAACACTCAAGAAGCTTGGCACCATCCAGGACAAAGCAGCCCACTGATTGGCGCTACATCCACAAGCATCTACTCCCTCCACCATCAATGCTGAGTAGTAGTCGTGTGTATAATCTACAAGATGCACTACAGAAATTCTCTAAAAACCCTCAGACAGCACCTTCCAAACCCATGACCACTTCCATCTCGGACAAAGACATCAGATACATGGGAACACTATCACCCTGCAAGTTCCCCTCCAAGCCACTCACCATCCTGCCTAGGGATGACTGGGTCATAATCACTGAATACCCTCCTGAAGGGCATTGTGGGTCAAACCACAATAGATGGACTGCAGCAGTTCAAGAAGGCAGTTCACCCCTACTTTCTCAAAGGGCAACTAGGGATGGGCAATAAATGCTGGCCAGCCGGCTCTAGGAAAAGCAGAGCTTGATTTACCATCTCACTAACCTAGTGAGGCATAATTACATTTACATTAGTCCCTTAGATCTCTATTACCTGTGGAAATTTTTGTGTCTTCATCCATGAAGAGACAAAGTAATTATTTAGCTTCACTGCCATTTCACTATTTCTCTTTACAAATTCTTATTTGTTTGTCTGCAACGGACCTGTATATGTAATTGCTAAACTTTTCCTTTTCACATACCTAAAGAAACTTGTACTGTCATTTTTATGTTCCTTCCTAATTTACATTCGTACTGTATTCTTTCTTTATCAGTTTATTAGTCCTCGTTTGTTGAATTCCAAAATGCTCCCAATCCTGAGGCTCACTATTATTTTGGCAACCTTATATGCCTCATCCTTTCATCTAATACAAACTTGGCCACTGGAAGCCAGGCTAGCCAGTTTTTGTTTATTCACTCATGGGACGTGGACAACAACAGGTTGCATTGCATTGCCCATTGCCTAGTTGTCCTTAAGCAGGTGGTAGTGAATCACCTTCTTGAACCACTGTAGACCACTTGCTGATATCACTGGAGAGAAGGAGAAAGACAAAAGCCTGAGAGCTAACTACAGAGTCAAGAATCTTGAAACCATTGCTTAACTGCTAATTAGTCAGCATTACCAAATTATCCACTTAACGGCCACAACTTTCCACCATCTACACTTCACAGACCCCTGGCATTAATTTAATTACCTTTTATACCTGTTACCTCTTTACTCAATTCATTTCTCTTGTCTGTGTATGTGCCTGAGGTGTTCTCTTATCTTTTCCTACATTTGACACTTTATAAACTCAAGGTTTCTTTAACTCAAGAAAACCTAGTTAAATTGGCTCCTTTCAAAACTTTGGATCCTACAAGGGAGGGACTCCTTTTTGGAAAAATGGGGTGGGAGTGAACAAAGAGGAGAACTAGTTCATTCCCTCCACCTCTGGGAGTATAACAATGTGGAAGTATCCATTCTCGAGGCCTAGTGAACTGGGGGAGCCTACCCGGGGACCTGGATGTAACAAATTAATTGACTCATAGCTTTGATATACTAATTATACTGGTGTAATCAAGTGAGAATTGCTTGTAAATAGTCTTTATATTGTAGTGTTCAAATGTAAGAGTCAGTGTAGCGTTGCTTTAACAGACTGAAGATGTGACGAGTACGTTTTACTTGATACTGCCATCTAGCTGTGTTTCTCAAGTTTAGTTCATTCATTCCAGACCATTCATTCTCATTAGATTTCTGTCAGGTTTTTCTGAAAAGTGCTGTCTTAAATTTAGGATGAGGGTCAGTATTAATTGTAAGGCAGGGTTCAGTTTATCATTAGTGTTGGGGACAGGACAAATCCTCGGGTTACAGGTAAATTCATCTTTAGAGTTAGTGTTAGTACTGGGCAAGCTTTAATGAAGAGTTAATGTCTGGATTAGCGTCAATTTAGAACTAGGTTCAGGGTTAGCATTAATATGAATGTTAGTATTGGAGTTAGGATTAGAGATAAATTTGAGGGTGTGAGCAGGACGGTGGTTACCTCCAGGCTTGCTAATTTCCCAAATCTTTTTCTATCTTCCTGGTGTTTATATTTAACTCATGTGTCAGGGTTAGGGTTGAGATTCGGATCAGTGTTAGAATTAGAGTTCAGTTGGCATCAGAGTTAGGTCTAGCATCAGGGGTAGGATTAGGGATTGGTTGGAGCCAGAGCTTAGGTTGGGGTTAGGGTTAGCGTGTCTGTTAGGGTTGGGTTTGGGTTAAGTTTAATAAACGTACTTAGGTTAGGGTTAAAGATAGTATTTGAGTTAGGATTAATGATAGGTTTTGGGTCAGAATTTGAATTGGAGTTAGTGTCCTGATTGGTGTTAAGAGTTAGGACTAGTGTTAAGTTCTGAGTTATGGTAAGCATTAATGTTTGGGTTTGCTCATGGTTAGGATTAGGGTTACAGTATTGAGCCTTAAAATTGGGAATTCCCTCCTAAAAGGTAAACCTAATTCCAAATGCCTCACAGTCAATTACAATCATTTTAAACATGGTTAAAAATTTGTTCATTAAGCTGTAGATTGAGACATAAAAAGTTGCCTAGAAAGGCAAAGAAAATTGTCCTGCTTATTTTCTTAGCAATACTTTTCCTTTACAAGAACTTCGATCCAGCAACAGTGAGGGAGTGGTGATATATTTCCAAATCAGGATGGTGAGCAATTTAGACGGCCTAGAAACTGAGTGCTAGTGTTGCTATGTATCTCTGCCCTTGTTCTTTTAGATGGTAGTCTTCATAGTTTGGAAGGTACTGTCTATGGCACCTGGATGAGTTACTCATCAAGTGAATCTTGAAGATGGTCCACCTGCATCTGTGGTGGAGGGAGTAGTTTTTTAAGCTAATGGATGTGGTACCAGTCAAAGAGTTACTTTTTTCCTTGATGGTGTTGGGCTTCTTGAATGTATTTGGAGCTACACTCACACAGGCAAGTCAGGAGTATTCCATCGCATTGTGCCTTGCAAATGATGGACAGGCTTTGGGGAGAGAAGAAATGAATTACTCACCGCAGAGTTCCTAACCTCTGACCTGCTCTTGCATTTATTGTATTTATATGGTTGGTAAGCTCGGTTTCTGGTCAATTGTGACTTCCAGGAAGTTGATAGGGTACAGTCAGTAATGATAATGCTATAGACCATTAAGAGCAGATATTTAGATGTTCAACTGTTGGAAATGACAATTGCATGGCACAAATGCAACTTGCCACTTGTCAGCCCAAACCCAGATATTGTCCAGGTCTTGCTGCATTTGAACGTGGACTGCTTCAGTATCTGAGGAGTCATGAATTGTGCTGAACATTGCAATTATTGGCAAACATCCCTACTTCTAACCTTGCGATTGATAAAGCAGTAGAAGATGATTGGGCCGAGGGCACTATCCTGAGAAACTCCTGTGGGGATGACCTGGAGCTGAGAAGATTGACTTCTAACAGCCACAACCATTATGATTCCAGGTATGATTCCAATCCTTTCAGAGTTTTCCCATTGACTGTAGCTCCACTATTCTTCTTCGACACCACATCTAACCAAGAGAGCAGACTATGTTCTTTCAAAAGGTGGAAGAAGGGCAGTTGAGCTCAACATTATCCCTCAACCCACACCACAAAAACAGATTCTCTGCTCATAAGCACGTTGTTGTTTGTGGAATCTTGCTGTGCACAAATTGGCTACTGGGTTTCGTACAAAGCAACAGTGGTTTAGAACCTAAAGCATACAACAATACAGTGAAGAATAGGCCCTTCGGCCCTCGATGTTGCGCTGACCAATGAACTATTCTCAGCTCATTCCCCCTACACTATCCCAAAATCATCCATGTGCATATCTAAGGATTGTTTAAATCTCCCTAATGTGGCTGAGTTCACTTGCAAAAATCGAAATTGCTGGAAAAGCTCAGCCAGTCTGGCAGCATATGTGGAGAGAAATCAAAGTTATCATTTCGGGTCAAGTTGAGCTCAGAACTGCTGAACAGCATGCGAGAAAGAAAGACTTGCAATTATATAGATACCCTTATGACCACCAGCCATCCCAAAGCATTTCATAGCCGGTTCAGTGAAATCACGAAATGAAAATTGAAAGAACTGCGGATGCTGTAAATCAGAAACAAAAATAGAAATTGCTGGAAAAGCTCAGCCAGTCTGGCAGCATCTGTGGAGAGAAATCAAAGTTATCATTTCGGGTCAAGTCGAGCTCAGAACTGCTGAACTTTTCCAGCAATTTCTATTTTTGTTTCTGATTTACAGCATCCGCAGTTCTTTCAATTTTCATTTAGTGATTTCACTGAATCGGCTATGAAATGCTTTGGGATGGCTGGTGGTCATAAGGGTATCTATATAATTGCAAGTATTTCTTTCTCGCATGCTGTTCCTTATAGTTGATTAAATCAGCTCAGGAGTGAAATATATGATTTAATCCTTCACAGTAGCAGCTATCCAGAGAAGCTGCCAAGTTGCTGAACATTGCACAGCTCATGTGATGAGAGACAATGGGGCCAGGAAACTGTGTCTGCCATTTATAACCTCAGTTAACACTAACACCCATTGACAGTGTTATGGGTATACAGCTTCTTTGTGTATCTAAGAATTAAATTATAGCAGTGTGCTGTAGGTTAACGAGGAATAACTCTGTTCTAAGTATATCAGCTTGTTTAAAGGTGCTTCACAAAGTCATCCTTGTAGCAGCTGTAATTGGCATTAATTGTTTGCAACTTTAACCTGAAGTAAATGGCTTTATATTCAATGTTGCAGGATTTTTGCATCATTTAATGCGATGCCTCACTCACACTACTGTGTCAAACTGACTCAGACATAGCTTGGAACTCTCTGTGATGTGCAATCTTGTTACTACAAACTCTGTTAATGTTGCTCAGGCAAAAGGGAATATGCTCCACAGATCTTTATGGAGTGCAACGTGATAGAAAATAAATCACTTGTCAATGCATAGCACATCTCATGACCTCGGGAAGTCCACTCAGTAAATCAAATTATTTTCTGAAATGTAGCCACCATGGTAATGTTGGGAAGCATGGTACACTATTTGAAATTAGTTAGTTTATCAAGTGGTATGGTGCCCCAATGCGAGTTTGAGTTCTGTATAGACTGATTGAGAAGAAGGCTATATAAGAACTGTCTTCAGGCTTAAAATTCAAAGTGTGCATTCATCTTAAATACTGCTATGCATAGTATCATGGATATATCAGGTTCTGATTTATGGTTAAGGATTAATCAATCTTTGTGTGTTCATGTCCATATGCTTATATGAGTTTTCCAGAGACAGTGTGTGAACTCCACCCACACAATTCTATTTATACTCAGGGATGTGCAAGGTCATGACATCTTCACAATATTGTTCCAGGGTCCTGAAGCCCTTCCATTACAAAATCCATCTCCCACAAATGGCTAATCTTTCAAAGGTTCAGAGCTCCCTCAGCATTCACTGTAATGTAATGCTGGGGTATGTGTTCAGTCATTGAATTTACACTGTTAAAAGTGAGAAAGTGTTACCAATGAGTTACAGCTGCTATAATACTTCAGCAGTTCTTGACATGTGCAAAATTTGAAGAGCTCATCATAAACAAACAATGGCATTTCTGATGGCTAACTGCTTTTAAAACTATTTGATGTGGTTGTGCCTGGGGGAAGTGATGTGAATTTTGTGGGCAATTTTGGTCTCCTTTTCTGAGAAAGGATGCTCATGCTCTCAAGGGAGTGCAGTAAAGATTTACCAGGCTGATTGCAGGGATGGTGGATGAAATGCATTTGGACTTCAATAGTTGCCATTGATAATCATTAATGATCACATGCACCTTCTCTTCAAAAAGCAGATAGATGGACAGGGAGATTGATCGCAAAATAACTGAGTGTAAGAAGAGACTGCAGGACTTCTCTTGTTCCTAGGGAATAAGAATAAAAAGATTAAAGACCATAAAATGTCAGAAGGGAGTTAGGAGGAGGGATTGACTAGGTTAGGATCATTTTCGCTGGAGTTCAGGCAAATGAGAGGGGATCTCATAGAGACTTACAAAATTCTAACAGAATTAGACAGCGCAGATGCAGGGAGGATGTGCCTGATGGTGGGGGTGTCCAGAACAGGGGGATCACAGTCTGAGGATTCAGGATGGACCACTTCGGACAGAGATGAGGAGACAGTTCTTCACCCAAAGTGTGGTGAGTCTGTGGAATTCATTACCACAGAAAGTAGTTGATGCCAAAACATTGAATGTATTCAAGCAGTGGCTAGATAAAGCACTTGGGGCAAATGGGTTCAAAGGTTATGGGGAGAAAGGAGGATAGGCTATTGAGTTGGACGATCAGCCATTATGGTGAGGAATGGCGGAGAAAGCTCAAAGGGACGCATGGAAGCTCTATCTTCTATGTTTCAGTGTTTCTATGATGCTGGAGATATTAACACAGTTACCTTCTATTAATGAGACTGCAGTCATTGATGGTGAAAACCTCCAACAATCCTCACTGGTTGGAGCAGTATGAACCATTCCTTCAATCGTTTGTTGCCTGGTGAGTACTTGCAGAATAAGCAGACATGAGCAGGCTCTAATCTAAAGGAATCATTTCACCATTCAGTGTGGCAGGATTTTGTCTGTGAACGGTGATCATGTGTAATGTTCATCAATCTTCAAAAACCTTGTGCCTTCTTCAATTAAACTGGATGACATCAAATCCAGTATCTCATAGAGTCATAGAGTCATAGAGATGTACAGCATGGAAACAGACCCTTCGGTCCAACCCGTCCATGCTGACCGGATAACCGAACCCAATCTAGTCCCACCTGCCAGCACCCGGCCCATATCCCTCCAAACCCTTCCTATGCATATACCCATCCAAATGCCTCTTAAATGTTGCAATTGTACCAGCCTCCACCACATCCTCTGGCAGCTCATTCCATCCATGTACCACTCTCTGTGTGAAAAGGTTGTCCCTTAGGTCTCTTTTATATCCTTCCCCTCTCACCTTAAACCTATGCCCTCTAGTTCTGGACTCCCTGACCCCAGGGAAAAGGCTTTGCCTGTTTATCCTATCCATGCCCCTCATAATTTTGTAAACTTCTGTAAGGTCACCCCTCAGCCTCCGACGCTCCAGGGAAAACAGCCCCAGCCTGTTCAGCCTCTCCCTGTAGCTCAAATCCTCCAACCCTGGCAACATCCTTGTAAATCTTTTCTGAACCCTTTCAAGTTTCACAACATGTTTCCGATAGGAAGGAGACCAGAATTGCACGTAATATTCCAACAGTGGCCTAACCAATGTTCTATACAGCCGCAACATGACCTCCCAACTCCTGTACTCAATACGCTGACCAATAAAGGAAAGCATACCAAACACCTTCTTCATTATCCAATCTACCTGCAACTCCACTTTCAAGGAGCTATGAACTTTCCCTCCAAGGTCTCTTTGTTCAGCAACACTTCCTAGGACCTTACCATTAAGTGTATAAGTCCTGCTAAAATTTGCTTTCCCAAAATGCAGCACCTCGCATTTATCTGAATTAAACTCCAACTGCCACTTCTCAGCCCATTGGCCCATCTGGTACAGATCCTGCTGTAATCTGAGGTAACCCTCTTCGCTGTCCACTACACCTCCAATTTTGGTGTCATGGAAACAGGACTTTAGATTGTCAGAACAGCAGACAGTTTGTTTGTGTGTTGCCTTACCTTGTCCTTTGGACCTGAAATTGAATAGAAACTAAATACACATGGACTTCAGTGGTTGCTATTGACAATCATTACTGATCACATGCACCTTCTCTTCAAAAAAAACCTCAGCATTTCCTCATCTTCGTGCAGCTTACATTGGGCATTCCTGCACAGAACTAAGCCATTTATCCCATCTGGTCCATGCTAGATCATGCTCCATCTGTGACTCCTTCCAGCCTGATTCATCTCACCAGCTCTAACTTTAACCCACACCCAGAGGGCTGTGGAATTCTTTCCCACAGAAAATGCTGAGGCCGAAACATTGAATATTTTGAAGAATGAGTTAGAGACAGTTTTTAGGGCTGAAGGGATTAAAAGGTATGGGGCAAAAACAGGAACAAGGGACTGAATTGAATGATTGGTCATAATTATGTTGAATGGTGGATCAGACTTGAAGGGTCAAATGGCCTACTCCTGCTGCTATTTTCTATGGTTTTAGTAGCTGTTGACAATGGGGCAGCTGGAACAAGGACGTCAGAGTGAAGGGGGTTGGTGTGGAGATTGGGTGTGATGTAGTGTATCAATTGAAAAATTCAAAACTTGGATTGATAAATGTTTTAAGGAGAAGGATATTAAGACTTGTGCAACCCACAGCAGGTAGATGGACAGGGAGACTGATCGCAATATAACTCAGTGAAAGAAGAGGCCACAGGACATGATGTCCTTCTCCTGTTCCTACGGAAAAAGATTAAAAAGACTAATGGCCATAAAATATAGGGGCAGAGTTAGGATATTCAGTCTATCAAATATATTGTACCATTCGATCATGGCTGATATGTTGCTCAATACAATTCTCATGCCTTCTCTTTGTAACCTTTGATCCCCTTACTAAGAATATTTCTGTCTTAAATACACTCAATAACTTGACTTCTACAGCTTTCTGTGGTAATGAGTTGCACAGATTTACCACCCAATGCCTGATAAAATTCCTTTCTACCTCAGTTCTAACGAGTTGTCCCTTCACTCTGAGGCTGTGCCTTCTGGTCCTAGTCTCTCCACTTAATGGAAACATTTTCTCCACCTCCACTGTATCCAGGTCTCTCAGTATTTCTATGTCCCCCATTCTTCTAAACTCCATCAAGTACAGACCCAGAATCCTCAACCACTCCTCATATGACAAGCCTTTCATCCCTGGGATCGTTCTTATAAACCTGCTCTAGATTCACATCAGAGCCACCACATCTTTCCTGAGTTACAGGGCTCAAAACTGCTCACAACATTTCAAATGCAGTCTGACCAGATCCTTATACAGACTCAGCAGTACATCCCTATTCTTGTAATCTAGCCCTCTCGAAATAAACAGTAACATTGCATTTCCCTTTCTTACTGCCAACTGAACCTGCATTTTAACCTTTACAGAATCCTGAGTTAGGACTCCCAAGTCCCTTTGCATTTTAGACTTCTGAAGGCTTTTCCCATTTAGAAAATATTCTATGCCTCTATTCTTTGACTAAAATGTATAATCTCATTCTTTGCCACATAGTATTCCATCTACCACTTCTTTGCCTACTCTCCTAGTATGTCCATGTCCTTCTGCAGCCTCCCTGCTTCCTAAACACTACCTGCCCCCCACCTGTTTTTGTGTCGGCTGCAAACTTAGTAACATTGCTCTCAGTTCCTTCGTCCAAATTGTAAAAACTAAAGGAAAGGAAGACTGATTTTTTAAAAATCTGTTTAAACAGTCAAATGAATAAACCTCTAGTAAATGAGAGAAAACATTTTATTTTAAAAAAGACACCAGCCTATTTTACAATCAAGGCTTAAGAATCGCAGTGATTTTCAAATATAATCCATCAGAGCCCCTGGTGAGAAAAGTAAGTTCTATTTCTGTGCGGCAGTTACAGTCAGTAGAAGAGGAATTAACTTGAATTTGTATATCACCTTTCACGACCTCTGGAGATGGTATCAATGAAGGACTTTTGAAATGTCGACACTATTACAACGTAGGACATGCATTGCCAAGTTTGATACAGCAAGATCCCACAGACAGCCATGAGAAAATGACCAGTTATAAATTGGTTCCTTAGTGTCCTTGTTTGAGGAATAAATACTAGGTACGCCACTAGATGGGATTCCTTTGCTCTTCTTCAAAATGATACCATGTAGTCTTTTGTCTCCACCTGAGAATGCAGAGATTACTACTGTGTAAATAGTCATTTGACAGCACAGAACTTGAGCAATGCTGAACCAAGACACATTTGTCAAAGATTATCACCTTGCAGTCATCAAAACCATTTGCAAGAATATCATTTTATGGGATAAATCAAGATTTGCATTGCAAGAAAGGAAAGTGTCAATTAGTTGACAAATGGACTCGTATTGACAGTGGATTGATAGAATTTGCCCATGTATTCTCTGTGGCCAGTCACCTTAAGCAATCATAGTCCACTTGCCAGTCAATCAGCATTCTCCTCTCATGCAACACAAATATCAATTACCAAGTTGGATTGACATTCTTGTGAAATGTCCTGATGAGTGCAGGATGAAAACCTATTTCTTGTCTTAATCATAAACCACAGCTTACTGAAACATAGCATCCAGTTTATAACTGTGTGCATGGGACAGACATGGAAATGTGAAGATGCAATTTCTGAGTGAACCTGTGTTAGGACATGGCACAAACCCTAGTTTTGTATGGTCTCTGATGTACCCTCCAGTACAGAGCAGTATCCTCTCAAGCATGCATTCAGCTCAGTGAGAATGGAATGCCTAATTTTGTTTCTTTTAATAAATAAGGTGTTCTCAATAATGCAATGAAAATATCAATTAAACTTCTTTTTTATGTAAACTCCAGGTCCTCCATATTGCAGATCAGAGTTGTAATGGTTCATTTTGTCAGACAGATAATGGCTGGTAAAGTTGACATGGTCCTACTGGCCATAGGGCTACTCCTCTCTTTAGAGATGATAACTAGTGTTGGTTTAACCTGAGGGTCATCATACCTCAAACAAGGGGAGAGGTTGAGAAAGAGAGTCCTTCATGGTAACTGCAGCTGGCCTGGGAATTGAACTCACACTGGTGGCATCACAAACCAACCATCCAGCCAGTTGAGCTAACCAACCCATTAATAAGTGCTATCAGCTTCATGTAGAATCACACTTCTATGAAACCAATCATGAGCAGAATAGTAATTTTACCTGTGCTCACCTTGACGGAAGAAACTACTACAATTGCAATGGCAGTGATCTTGCAGTGATGATTTGGAGATGCCGGTGTTGGACAGGGGGGTACAATGTTAAAAATCACACAACACCAGGTTATAGTCCAACAGGTCTATTTGGAAGCACTAGCTTTCGGAGCACTGCTCTTTATCAGGTGCTTGTGACAACCACCTGATGAAGGCGCAGCGCTCGGAAAGCTAGTGCTTCCAAATAGACCTGTTGGACTATAACCTGGTGTTGTGTGATTTTTAACTAGATCTTGCAGCTTAGTGTTTTTACCCATCTGCCGTCCTCAGGAAACCCAGTCCCTTTATTGAATACTACCCTGTCGTCAGATATGATAATAAGGCAAAGAAGGAACTATCTTTTCTGTACTGCCTTTCACGAATTTCCCAAAATGCTTTAAAGTTCATAAAGTAATTCTGAAACATAGTCATTGCTGTGATGAAAGAAATGCATCAAACTATGCACGGCAAGCGCTCCACTAAACAGCAATGTGATAATGACCTGGGTATTACTAACATTGATCGATGGACAATTATTTGCAAGAAGACAAGAGAGGGATTTCCTTCTTCCCTGAGAGAACACAGGGCCTTGGTTTAATGTCTCATTCAAACGACGGTGCCTCTGTCAGTGCGGCACTGTTCAGTAATGCACTTGGGAGTATCAGTCTAGATGTTTCTGTTCAAATCCCTTGAGTGTGTCTTGAACCTAAACCATCTGATTCAAAGGCAGGTGCAATGCCCATTTAAGAAGGAATAAGAGAGAACAGACTTACATTTACAGCAACTTTCACAGCTAACAGAATACTCTTTCCCTTGAAAGCTAATTAAGTACTTTTGAAATGTTTCTTTTTGTTCAGTCACAGGATTGAATTTACTGGTTAGGCCAGAATATATTGTCACACCCAAATTGCCCTTGAGAAGGTATTACCTGCTGCAGTCCATGCAATGAGGTATTGCTTCGTGCTATCAGAAGGGAGTTCTAGGATTTTGACCCAGCGACAGTGCAGTGGCAGTGATATAGTTCCAAGTCATGATGGTGTATGACTTTAAGGATAACTTGCTTTAAGTGGTGTTCCCATGTATCTGCTGGCCTTTCTCTTTCTAGTTGGTAGAAGTCAAGAGATTGGAAGGTGCTGTCAAAGGAAGCTCAGTGAATTGCTGCTGTGCATTCTGTAGGTGGTATACACTGCTGTGTGTGTGTGTGTGTGTGTGTGTGTGTGTGTGTGTGATGGAGGGAGTGAAATTTGAGTGCGGTGGATGGTGTGCTGATCAAGCAGGATGATTTATCCTGGATGCTGTTGAGCTGCTTGAATTTTGTTGGAGCTATACTCATCCAAGCAAGTGGAGAGTATTCCATCATACTCCTGACTTGTGCCTTGTAGATGGTGTCAGGCTTTTGGGGAGCCAGGAGGTGAGTTGCATGTTGCAGCGTTGCTAGCCTCTGACCTGCCCTTGCAACCACAATATTTATACAGCTGGCCCATTTTAGTTTCTGGTTGATGGTAACCTCAGGACATTGACAGTAAGGAATCCAGTGATGGAAATGCTATTGAATATGAAGTCATAACCATCTTTGAATCCACCACTATCAAAATCCTGGGTAGATTAGCACAATCCAGTTAATTGACTTGTGGGCAATTTCAGAATATGTACACACATTAAATGCTCAGCAATGAAATCCAGTAGGAACTCGGGAGAAGTGAGTGAGTGGAGAAAATGTGGATCTCATGACCACAGGCTTTTGTTTATTCATTCAGCCATGACCTAACCAAGGGCTTTAAGATTATGACAGAATTTTGTGGGGTACATAAAAAGAAACAGTTTCCACTTGTGGACAGACCAAAATCATAAATATAAGCTGGTTACTAATAAATCTGTAGTGATTGGAACCAAGTGGATCTTATTGACTATGAGACCCTTGATTGGGGTTATTAACCTGGTCCAATCAGGGAGCCCTGGCTGACAGGTATAAACAGGGGATTCACCCCCACACACACAACATGGTGCTGGGGAAAAAATAAGCACTACCGCAGTTAGGTGGGTAGTGTGGGGGTAAGGAAAAAAAAAGAAAGTAAACAGGGGATTAGGACCCTTTTATAATGCAGTGGTAGTGTCTCTGTTCCTGGACTAGAAGGCCTAGGTTCAAGTCCCATCTGCTCCAGAGGTTTGTAATAACATCAAAATAGGTTAAATAAAAAACAGTTTATTTTAAGAAATATAAAATTGGGATTCAGAATCTCCTGTCTTTCAGGGACTGACTCTGAGCTGGCTGGTCATGGCCAGTGTACTGCACACATAAACAAAGGATAACTTGGTGATGGAATACCGGTCTCTATTTCAATATCCATAGGTAAGTTCAGGAGGAACTTCACTACTAAGAGAGGGGTAAGAATGTGAAGCATGCTGCTGTAAGAAGCAATTGCGGCAAATTGTCATGGAGTCATAGAGATCTACATCATAGTTAAAGGCCTTTCAGCCCATCAAGATCAGAAGAGATACATGTAAAGGGAAACCTATGTAAGAAATGATTGGAAGAAAAGACTATGTTCATAGGATGAGATGAATTTAAGTGAGATGATGGCTCAGACGGAGTTGGAATACTGGCATGGTCCAGTTGTACTGAACAATCTCTTTCTGAGCTGTACACCCTATTGTAATTTTCCATGTGATTATTTTTTAATTCATTCATGAGATGTGGATGTCACTGGCTAGGCCAGCATTTATTGTCCATCTCTAACTGGCCAGAAGGTAGTTATGAATTAATCACATCACTGTAGGTCTGTGCTTGTGATTCATAGGGAAGGTAATGGGGCAATGGTTATATCACAGGACTTGAAATCCAGTACCCCAAGATAATTCTCTGGGATTGAGTAGGTTTGAATCTCAGTATGGCCAATAGAGAAATTTCAATCCAATTAAAAGCCAGTCTGATACTGACTATGTGTTGATTGTTGTAAAGACTCATTTAACTCACAAAGGAAATCTACCAGCCTTACGTGGTTTGTTTTATGTGTGGTTCACTCTCAACTGCCCTCTGTGTATTTGGGAAAGGGCAAAACATCTAATGGTTTTTATAAAATCTTAGTAACATTGTATCATTAATAATTATGATAATAACAAAATATACCTCCATGCTTCCAATGGGATTCACTGACCATAGTAATGTCCTAGTGGTATTATCAATGAATTGATAACCCGGATAATGTTCTGGGGAATGGGTTTGAATCCTGCCTTGGCAGGTGGTGGAATTTGAATTCAATAGAAGACAAATCTGCAATTAAGAGTCTGATTGTTGGAAAAACCCATCTAGTTCATTAATGTCCTTTCAGGAAGGAAACTACCATCCTTACCTGGTCTGGCCTATGTGTAACTCCACACCCACAGCAATGTGGTTGACTCTTACTTGCCCTATGGGCAATAAATGCTGGCCTAGTCAATGATGCCCTCATCCCATGAATGAAAAAAACAGCAGGCAGTGACACCAGATGTTGGTCTGCACTTGGGAATCAGGGTAGCAGGAGGACATTGCCATCATCTTATCTATGGCTACAAGGTTCAGTTGGAGAAGCTAAGGTTATTCCCATGGGAATGAAGGAAATTGAGGGGATGCAGAAGAAAATTAAAGATTTAGGGAGGTACATATGAGAAACAGTTCACATTTGCTGCTGTTGCAGAGAGTTGAGGGACACAGATCCAAGGTTTAGGACTGGGTTGAAGGGCAATGTGAGAAAGAAATGTTATGCAGTGAGTGATAATGACCCAGATCTGTGGTTTGTGTGAGTGATGGAAGGGCAGGTGGTGAATCATGTCAGAAGGAAGTTGGAAGACACATCAGGGAAATAATTGGATCACGATTGACTGGATTGCTCCAGCGAGCCAGCATGGACTTGATGGGCCAAATAGCCTCCTTCAGTGACTCTTTTATTCTATCTGCTGCTGAAATTATTCCTGCTTTTATTAGCTGTCTTTCAATTCTCCTATCTCCATTACTTAAGGTTAGGCTGTGGTCTTCCATTGGATAGGCTTATGCTTATGGTCAAAATCCTCCAATGGTATGTCAATGTCTTGCTATGGAAGCTCTCCTGTTCTTATTGCCTATCATCAGGAACATTGGAATGGTTTATGGACTGACAATCAACTAGTCTGACTACATTCTCAGCATACCATCCATGGCCACCAAGCCTTGGTGTGGCACCAGAACTTAGGGATACTGGTCCAGAGGCAGGGATATTACCACTTCATCAAAAAGAAAGCCTCTGATTTATTATGTACAGATTGTAATTGTTCAACAGTCCACTGGCTGTCCTCTTAATCAGCATTCCCCATGATCTTGACCTCATCCAAAATTCATCTGCTGACATCCCAATTCACAATGAGTCCCACATTGATCCATCTCCCTCTGGTATGACATTCTCCCGTACCATTAATATTGAGAGATGTAAAATTCGCTTCCTTCTGTCCAAATTCCACCCCCCACCCCACACCCCCACCACCACCACCCCCCCTCGTCCATAGCATAAACAGCCCATTCCATGCCACATCAAACATTTAGTCACCTGTCCCTGATACCGTCCCAGATGTCTGGGTGTCAACATTTGCCTTGGGCACATTTCACTTTGTGAAAGATGCTATATAAATGCAAGTTATTGTTTTGCCACTTTTAAGTGACTCCCGAGGAGAGCGGGCGTGGAATAAGATGTGAAAAGCAGCAAAATGTAAGAGTATTTCTTGCCAACAAAGCATTCTTGGGAGTCCATTTTGAAAACGTTGAGAGTTTCTGGTGTAATACAACATTTCAAACAATATATTCTTTCTTAAAAAATAAACAAGCCCTTAACCACAAGAAATATATTACAGCCTATCCAAAAACAAATTCAACAGCGTTCACAACAGCAGAGATAGATGCTTGAAGAAGCAGACCCTTATTCCACTTGGGACCCAATGTTGTTATGGAATGCAGTCTTCAGAAAGATACACTGCACACAACAAATCTTCAGTTCAAGACAAAAGTCCTCCTTCCATTTCTGTGTTACCCCCTTCTCAGGTTTCTCAATGAATTTTCATCCACCGCAAAGCAAAGGTCAAAGTTCGAGCCTTGATCCCAAAAGAAGAGGCCCTTCCTTCCCCTTCTCTATCTCCACCACCCTCTGTAGGTGTTGAGGGAGGGAGAATGAAGGCAGCTCTCCCTGGGGTTAAACAGCGTCACTTCCTAAAGCACAAAATATCAAAGACGAGTCTTTTCCTTTCCTCAAACTGCAGTGTAGCCAATCCAGAATGGAATAGTGCCTACTGTAGAGGAGGTGCAGGGAGAAGGGTTGAGTTAGGACAAGTATTCCTCTTTGATAGTCAGTGGAATGGATTGTGAGACGAGGTTACTGCTGCTACTAACCAAGCCGATAGCCGCCGCAGCCCCGGGGACCCCGGGTGGAGTGGGCGTTGTCGTGCTAGCTTGTTGGGACTGTTGCTGCATCTTCTTCTTGTTTATTTTTCTCTCTTTTGCTCGTCTATTCTGGAACCAGATCTTCACCTGGGACAGAGCGAGAGAAGAGAATATTCAATCTTCATCAAAACATTCTGCATCACTCCCAGTTAAATAACCAGACAACATTTCTTCATACTTTGATTATTCGAACCAAATTAGGCATACAAAGCCCTGGCATTTTTAACAGGGGTTAGATATAGAGTAAAGTTTCCTCTACATTGCCCTCCCATCAAACAATTTCAGGGTAGGTACAGTATGAGTTAGGGACAGAGTAAAGCTCCCTCTACACTGTTCCCAATAAACTCTCAGCTCAGGTACAGCATAGGGTTAGATTCAGAGTAAAGCTCTGAAAATTCTCTGGACGCTGTCCCCAGCAAACATTCCAGAGATAGGGACAGCATGGGGTTAAATACAGAGTCAATCTTCCTCTACACTGTCCCAAAAACACTTCCAGAACAGGGATAGCACAGGGTTAGATATAGAGTAAAACATTGTCTATGCTTTTAAACTAAATGTTATTGGAAAGTAAAGCTTCCATGATGATTTTCAGCTAACAGTACTATTCCCTTTATTCATTTAAACATAAAGGGATGTTTTCTCTACACTGTCACCATCAAACACCCCCAGGATAGGGACTGCATGGGGTTACCTACAGAGTAAAGCCTCTTCTACCATTTGAAGTAGAAACAAATGGAAAGTAAAATTCCCTCAACACTGTCCCCATCAAATGCTCCCGGGACAGGGGAAACGTAGGGTTAAATACAGAATAAAACTCTCTCAACTCTTTTAGACAAAGAGTCTAAAAAGTCTATGGGCGGCACAGTAGCTCAGTGGTTAGCACTGCTGCCTCACAGAGCCAGAAGCCTGGGTTCAATTCCTGCTTCGAGCAACTGTCAGCTTGGAGTTGGCACATTCTCCCCGTGTCTGCGTGGGTTCCTCCAGGTGCTCTGGTTTCCTCCCACAGTCCAAAGATGTGCAGGTTAGGTGGACTGGCCATGCTAAATTGTCCATAGGGTTAGGTGCATTAGTCATGGATAAATGTAGGGGAATGGGTCTGGGTTGGTTACTCTTCGGAGGGTTGGGCTGAAGGGCCTCTTTCCATACTGTAGCTAATCTACGCTAAACAGAGGAGTAAAGACCCCTCAACATTGCCCCATCAAACATTCACAGGACAGGGACAGCATGGAGTTAGATACAGAAGTTAACTCCCTTTACACAATGGTAGACACACAGAGAGAGGAAAAACAATGGATTTACTGCTGCAGGGGAGCAGCTGCAGATATTACGGTGAAAACAGGGTGAGCTGTTTTTGTTCTGTCAACTAATCAAAATGTTTGTAAAAGTTAGTCATCTGTATGAAAGGAAGGAAACAGAATCACAGAATTTTTCAAAATTTAATGATCAAGGAACAATCAAATGTCCTCTGCATGTGGAAGTCTGAAAGATGGTTGATTCAGTAACTTGAATACGCAGAACAATTTTCAAAGAATGCATTGAAAGATTTGATCTCGTGTGGCAAGGAGAAATGAGCCTACTTGCAGCTTGAGAACCTTTAGACTTTATTTTGTCTTGCTATTGATCTGTCAGAAATGTGGCATGAAGCAAAGTAAATTGTCACTTTACTGTGAATGAGTCAATTATTTAGTTTTAAAAAGCCTTCTCTTCAGTTTGGTGTGTTATTAGCCTCTTAAGGAATGTTTGATCTAGATTTTAGTTTGTTTGTAACAGTATAACACTTCTAATATGAAAATTTGTCCTGCAATTTCCAACAGTCAGGACCTGACACACACACACTCTCTCTCTCTCTCACACACACACATTAATACTAAGGACCTAGTCTCCACACAGGTCAGTTTAACTGAGACCATTGTCCACAGTCACTGGACTCAATTTCACAACTTGCCTGGCCTCAATATCTCAGCACACCACTGACCACTCACACTTCCAGCAATAGTTTATTTCAATCTAGTTCCATCTGAGGTAACACAGAACAGAGGCTCACTCACCTGTCGTTCAGACAATCCTAATGCAATTGCCAGTTCTGACTTCCTACGAATGGTGATGTATCTGCTGTAGTGAAATTCCTTCTCTAACTCCAGCCTTTGATGATCAGTGTATACCACTCGGTACTTGTCTTTCGTTCTGGTTTTGCCTGCTGACATCAGGAAGAAACAATCCAATTTATTACATGGGAAAGCATGACCTTTAACACATGAAGGAAACTGAGATGGTGAGTACAAAGTTAAAAATCACACAATACCAGTTTATAGTCCAACAGCTTTAATTGGAAGAACACTAGCTTTTGGAGCGATGCTCCTTCATCAGGTGATAATGGAGGGCTCGATCGTAACACAGAATTTATAGCAAAAATTTACAGTGTGATCAGGTCATAGACAGAGAACACAGGGGGCTAACACCTTCAACATATTGTCTAGCTATCACCATTGTTAACAGCTAACCTGAGAATGCAACTTTAAAAAAACGTTTTGTGATTTACACATAAAAGAAGTGAAACTATCACTGTATTCTAACAGATGAAAGGCTTAACAGACAATCAATTTTTCAATGTATAATTTCAGTTACATCACATTGTAAATTTTTGCTATAAATTCTGTGTTACGATCGAGCCCTCCACTATCACCTGATGAAGGAGCGAAAAAGCTAGTGTGCTTCCAATTAAACCTGTTGGACTATAACGGGGTGTTGTGTGATTTTTAACTTTGTACACCCCAGTCCAACACCAGCATCTCCAAGAGATGGTGAGTGTTATCGTAACATCTCTGGACTAGTAATGCAGATGTCCACAGTAAGCTTGATGGGCACAGGTTCAAATTCCACTATGACACTTTGCACAATTTAAAGTCAATAATTTAAACCAGAGTATAAAGTGAGTCTCAGTAATAATGAATGTAAGATTATCACCGATTAGTAAACCAGATGGGCCTTTTTGACAATGTTCTTTAGGGAAGGAAATCTGCCATCCTTATCCGGTCAGGCCTACATGTGATTCCAGACCCACAGCAATGTGGTTGACTCTCAACTGCCCTCTGGGCAGTTAGGGATGGGCAATAAACGCTGCCTAGCCTGTGAAGCCTCATCACATGAATCAATAAAGGACAAGAAACACTGGCATACAGCCAATAAAATGTACCCAAGGTCAGTACTGCCCATACATTAGTCTTCAGCCACATGCTTCTCATTTAGAATTCAGATCTGGCTAAATTGACATTTTGACACTTAGCAACTAGAAAAGGCCATTCAGCCCCTCCAGCCTTTTCCATCATTGAGAATGGGGATATTTGTGGAGCCACCTCCTCCAGTGAGTTGCTTAATTGTCCACCACCATTCCCAACTGGGTGTAGCAGAACTGCAGAGCTCAGATTCAATCCATTGGTTGTGGGATTGTTTCGCTCTGTCTGTCACTTGCTGCTTATATCGTTTGACATGCATGCATGAAGGGCTTTGCCCGAAACGTCGGATTTTCCTGCTCCTCATTTGTTGCCTGAACTGCTGTGCTTTTCCAGCCCCACTCTGCTCCAGAATCTGATTTCCAGCATCTGCAGTCATTGTTTTTACCTCTGCATGCAGTCCTGTTGGGTACCTTCCCCAGGTTGACACCTCATCTTCAGGTATGCTGGTGCTGCTCCTGGCATGCCCTCCTGCACTCTCCACTGAACCAGGGTTGATCCCCTGGCTTGATGGTAATGCTTGAGTGGGGGATATGCCAGTCTATGAAGTTGCAGATTGTGCTGGAGTCCAATTCTGCTGCTATTGATGGCCCACAGTGCCTCACAGAGCCCAGTCTTTAGTTGTTAGATCTGTTGGAAGTCTGTCCCATTTAGCATGGTGATAGTGCCACACAACACTATCCTCACTGTGAAGGTGGGACTTTGTCTCCACAAGGACTGTGCGGTGGTCACTCTTACCAATACTATCCTAGACAGATGGCAGATCAGTAAGGGTGAGGTCAAGTATGTATTTCCTTCTTATTAGTTCTCTCACCACCTGCCCCAGACCCAGTCTAGCCACAATGTCCATTAGGACCTGACCAGCTCGATCAATGGTACTGCTGCCACACCACTCGTAGTGGTGAACATCAAAATCTCCATCCAGAGTACATGGTGTACTTGCCATCCTCAGTGCTTCCTCAGAGTGTTGTTCAATGTAGAGGAGCACTGCTTCATCAGCTGAGAGAGGACAGTAGTCTTAGTCAGCAGGAGGTTTACTTGGTCATGTTTAATTTGAAGCCATGAGACTTCATGGGATCTGAGTCAATGTTGGGGATTCCCAGAGCAACTCTCTCCCGACTGTATACCACTGTGCTTACTGTATCGCTCAAATATCAGTAAACAGACTGCATACCAATACAGTGCCAGCCGAGAGTACGGGTTGCACCTTGGAGTTGTGTCTTATTGTAAAATGGGTGCTGGTGTGTGAGTCCTACACCCCTCCTCAGTTAAATACTTGCCCCCTTTCTTCCCTGAAAAGAAAGGCACAATACCGATTGTGCTTCTGTTTGTTTTGTTGTTGAAAGGCATACAAAAATAAGCAGGCCTTTCTAGCTCGCGTGCAAGTGATGCGGGTGGAGTGAGTGAATAGCATCCAAGCAGCTCAGCAACTCACGGAAAATATGGTTGTCTGGCAAAAAACAAACCACAGGCAACCAATGTGAGTCACTGCTTGGTGAAGCAGCATAGTGTCTATGTGTATTAACTTGAGTTAACGCCAGAGGAAGACAACAACCTGGGCACCAAGTGTGTGAATGACCATCTACAACAGCACGTTCATTCAATTTTACGTCTTATCTCGGTACATCAAGAAGGGACGACATGTCACCCTATCTTAGAAAAAGGCCATTTGGTCCATCACCCCTCTGCTGGCTATTTCTGTCGCCTCTCCCATGGCTCTGTAAGTATTTTCTCTGCAAGGAATTACTCTTTTACAAGTCACTATTGTATCAGCTTCCACCAGGCTTTCAGTCAGACCATTACAACTCGCTGTGTAAAAAAAAACTCTCTCGTTTCTGGTGAAAGGTAATTCCAAAGGTCAACAGCCCTTCAGAGGAGAAATTCCAGCTGATCTCTGCCTAAACTGGGTGAACCTTTTTAAGTAATGTCCCTGAGTTCTGTTTCACTAACAAAGGAAACATCTTCTCTGTATCCACCCTGTCAAGCCCCCTCAAAATCTTACATGTGTTGGATAAGTTAATGGCTCTAAGTGAGTAATGTTTCCACTGAAGTCACACAAAGTCTGTGGGTGGAGACAAAGAGTTCTACTTTAGCTTTCAAAGGGAGCAGATAGATCTGAACCTGCTCCCTAAAGTCCTAGTCCATGTGCCCTAACCAAATGAAGTTGTACTAATTGGTGCCTACTTTAAATTTTCTGGTTATCTAAAAACAGAGTCTCTTCTGTAAATAATCTACATTGCTGTATCCTCTACCATTAATCACGAGGTAGATCCAAGACAAAACTGAGACAAAGATGGATTGGTAACAGTGAACTACCCCAAAAGCGTTACCCAGCACCACATACTGGTAGAGGTGGCAAACACCACAATGTGCTAGCAGTGTACATCTGGACACCTGGGTTCGAATCCCACCATAGCAGAAGGTGGAATTTGAATTCAATTAACATCTGGAGTTCAAAGTTGAATGACGACCATGAATCATTGTCAATTGTGGGGGGGAAACACATATCTGGCTCCCTAGTTCCTTCTAAGAAGAAACTCTACTCTCTTTGAGCAGCACAGTGGCTCAGTGGTTAGCACTGCTGCCTCACAGCACCAGGGACCCAGGTTTGATTCCAGCCTTGAGTGACTATCTGTGTGGAGTTTGCACATTCTCCCATGTCTTCGAGTAAAAGGTGAGGTCTGCAGATGCTGGAGATCAGAGCTGAAAATGTGTTGCTGGTTAAAGCACAGCAGGTTAGGCAGCATCCAAGGAACAGGGAAATTCGACATTTCGGGCCAGAGCCCCTCATCAGGAATCAAGAGTCAGGTCACCCACAGTCAGGTGAACTGGACATGCTAAATTGCCCTTAGTGTTAGGTGCGTTAGTCAGAGGGAAATGGGTCTGGATGGTCTTGTCATTGGAGGGTCGGTGGGGACTTGTTGGGCTGAAGGGCCTGTTTCCACACTGTAGGGAATCTAATCTTATCTGCTCTGGCTTCTTGGCTGCCCTCTGGGTAATTAGGGATAGGCAATAAATACTGGCCTGGCCAGCGACGCCCACATATCATGTATGATTAGGGGCAGAGCTCGAAACAGACAGTCCTTGGATATATTGGACAGTGAAGAGGCTCCCGTGTGGTTATAGAGTCATAGAGATGTACAGCACAGAAACAGACCCTTCAGACCAACTCGTCCATGCTGACCAGATATCCTAACCTAATCTAGTCCCTTCTGCCAGCACTTCTCCCATATCTCTCTGAACCCTTCCCACTCCTAACCCCATTCAGATGCCTTTTAAATGTTGTAATTGTACCAGCCTCCACCACAGGTTATGATGGGACCTTTAACTGAAATGTCAGAATAAAGTAAGGGATCATCTTGTTGGAACATTTGAAGGTATGAGACGGGTTGTCAAGGAACCAATTGCCAATTATATGGCCTGGTGTAAAAATCAGTGAAGAGATCATGGGTCCCAGAAGCCCATGTACACTGCTGACAAAAATTGCATCCAGTCAGTACTCAGGTGGTATATCTGTCAACACCCTGCGTAGCTCCTCCAGATCATCATTCAACAATTTGGATCAAAATTGGGAGGTAAAACCAGACTTTCAAACAGCGTGTCTTATTGGTGTTGCACTCCATTCAACACCCACTTTGAACCTCTTCGATCCTCAATGCTTTTGGGGGCAGAACTTTTGAGGATAACAGCACAGCCTGAGGCATCTCTACCCATCAGGGTTGTGCAAGTTCAGTGCTGGAAAAATCCATGATTTACCTACGCACTCAACCAGCCCTCACACCCCACCCCCACCCTCGCCAATAGCCAGAGCCTGTTGCTGTTTCAAATTATAAATGCTTTGAGTTAAAAGCAATGATGGTTTTGCCCTCAACCACTCCCTGTGACAAAGCATTCCACGCATCAACAACACTCTGTGCAAAATTATATTTCTTAACTTTGTTCATCATTTCATTTGTGACAATATTCCCCAAGACGGGCAAAGAAAATCTTGTGAAAACTTTTTCAGGTTTGAAAAAAAATTGTATTCGTTCCCCAAAATGCCTTCTCGATTCTCGGGCACATTGTTCTAGTAAAGTTCAGTTCAAGTATACAGCAGAGCACAGGTCTTTGTGCTACAACTTGTGTTTTTATAACATTTTTAAGACAATGAAATATTTGAGGTGCTTCACAGGACTGTTAAGAACCCATTGGATGGTTGCAGTACAGGAGGAGACCACTCTGCCCATCATATCAGTGCTGGCCGTGTGCAAGAGCTGGAATCCTACTCCTCTGCCATTTCCCTACAACCCTGCAATATTTCTTTTCCTTAGAAAATGAAGCAAATTGCTTTTGGAAAACCACAATTAAATCTGCCTTCACCGCACTCTCTGGCAGTACATTCCGGATCCGAACCACTCATTGCGTAAAAATGTTTTTTCAGCCCCCATTGTTCCTTTTGGCAATCATCTTAAATCTGTGCAATTTGGTTCTTGATCCCTCCAACAATAGAACTGTCTCTCCCTTCAGACCCCTCATGAATTTGAATGTCTCTATCCAATCTCTTATGCACCTTCCTTTGACAAGGGAAATAGCCCCAGCCTGTCCAACCTATTTATATAACTGAGGTTCCTTCTCCCTGGATCCATTTTCACAATGCTTTCCCATGCTGTCTCCAAAGTGTGGGACCCAGAATTGGATGCATTGCTCCAGTTGAGGCCAAACCAATATTTTCTAAAGAATTAACGTAACTTCTCAGCTCTGGTACTCTATGCCCATATTTATGAATCCAGGATCCATTATGATTCGATGAACACGTTCTCAACCAACCCTTTCACCCTTCAATAACTTAGGAACATATGCACACAGGTGCCGGCACTTCTTCACCCCCTTTAGAATTGTATCCTGGCACAGCCTTGCTGCCTCACAGTGCCAAGGACCCAGGTTCAATTCCACCCTTGGGCAACTATCCATATGAAATTTGCACATTCTCCCTGTATCTGTGTGGGTTTCTCTGGGTGCTCTGTTTCCTCCTACAGTCCAATGATGTGCTGGTTAGATGGATTGGCCATGCTAAATTGTCCATAGAGATAAGCTGGCTAGGTGGATTGACCATGGAAAATGCAGGGATGTGGGTGTGGAGGATCAACATGGGCTAACTGGCCTGCTTCCGCACTTAAGGGATTCTATGATTTGACCTCCCACTTCCTTTCCTGTCAGAATAAAATTGACATTTTCAGCATTAAATTTCGTCTGTCTCTTGTCCACCCGTTAGCACCAACCTATCGACATAAGTTTAACATAATCCTTCAAAAGTTTGCAAGTTTCCTAGTCTTGTGCCATTTCCAAATTTTGAAATCATGCCCTTTGAACCCAAGGGCAGGTTTGTGTAGGCATGTTTGAAGCTGGCTAGGTGCTTTCAGAGCACTAAAGATGCTTCTGAATTAGTAATGGAAACTTAACTAGCCAAATGTTTTAAATAATCTATCAAGTTATTTAAATTAGAGGCAAAATAGTAGGATTATTCAGATTGCAATTTGGTACCACAACGTGGTAATTGAAAGTATAACTTGTTGTGACGAATACCTTGAATCAGATTCTGAGCTACATTCTGAGTATACCTCTATCCCAACCATGAGAATGCTTTACACCCAGTTTAATTTGCAAATTAAATCCAGAGTAAAACATCCTTATATTTGGGATGGAAGATTACTCAGGATATAGCTCAGAATCTGATTCAATGTAATAGTCACAACTATTTATACTTTTAAGATGGTAAAAGGAAAGAAAAGAAATGAGAAACTTTTATGTAGTTCTTTTCACAACCTTGGGGGTGCTCCAAATTACTGTACATCTTTTAAGAAGTACTTTGAAATGCAACGTGGAGATGCACCCACCAATTTGCGCACAGAATTGTCAGACAAGCAGCAATGAGACAACCAGCAGATAATGCATTGTCACCAAAACTCGACTTCGAGCTATGCAGGAAGATATTAGGGCAGGCGACTGAAAGCTTGGTCAATGAGGTTGGTTTAAAGACTAAACAGGGAAGGGAGGGAGCGAGGCAGAGATGGGTTGGGAAGGGTATTCTATATTTTGGGAGCCAAGTCAGCTGTAAGGTTGGTGGATTAAAATCAGAGGCTGCTTGAAAAGCCTGCATTAAAGGATATCTTGGAGGTTTGTGGGGAGGATTGTGTGGAGAAACTGGACTCTGTAAGGATTTGAAAACATTGACATAAGTTTCAAATTAGGGCATTGCTGAACCACAAGTCAATGTAGGTCAAGAAGCAAAGGAGACTTGGTGTAAGCTGGGACATGAGTAACAGATATAAATGGTCTCACGTTTATAAAGGGTAGGCTGTGGAAGGCTGGTCAGGGACTCGCAAGCCTAGAATTTAAGGAAGGGATGGTTGAAAGGGTTTCAATAGCAGATGAGTTGGAATAGGAACAGAGGTGGGTGAAAAAGATACACACAAAGAAAGAGCAAGTCAGTGGAGACAAGGGCAACATCAGACTGAGAGAATAGTCTCCATCAGAAAAGGGTGAAACAATTTTCCTAAGAAATGAGAAGGCTGAAGGTGAGCATACAGAGAGCCTCAAAATGGTGAAAGGCTTTGACAGGATAGACACGAGAAAACGATTCCATTTGTGCAGGATTCCAAAATTGGAGCCTGTAAATTTGACCAAATCATTAATAAATCTAACAGGGAATTCAGGAGAATATGCAACTTATTAGGTGAGGTGAATAACACAGAAGTGCACGAGGGGATGTCAGATAAACAGAAGATAGAAAAAGAAAATGCAGAGTTGCAGAAACAATGAGATGAAGCAGAGATGAAAGGAGGCTTGTGTGAAGCATGAACAGCTTATGGGCTAATGTGTCTCTTCTCATTTCTACTTTCCTATCCAACATCCTCTAGGTGAAATCATATTGTCTATTCTCTATATCTTTAATGTCCTTTCCCTGAAATGTTATCTCAAATAGTATTCTAATTGACAGTATCAGGGTGGGTTGGTCATTGCCCCTTTGCAATGTTCTCAATACTGGAAATCCCAGAATGTAATATCTTTCTTTTCCTGCAGGTTCATTTTTGAAGAATTATGTAATTGCAAACTTATTAAACCGGCTCATTTCCCCACGTCTTTCTACTCAATGAACCTCAGTATGGTTGGTCACAGTAGATTGCATCTGCCACCTGTCTGCCTCATTTTAAGACACAGTCTATTATCTCACAACCAATTGGCAGTTTAATGCAATACGTGTCAGATTAATTTTTATTCTTAAAAGTCTATTGTTGCGGTGAGGTGTCTTAGAATATGTTGGGGTACATTAATCTATGAAAGCAATGTGGCTAGAGTCTTAGGATTTGTCAAAGTAATTTTTGATTGGCACCATATTAACTATCTTCGGGTAAAAAATGAGGTCTGCAGATGCTGGAGATCACAGTTGAAAATGTGTTGCTGGTTAAAGCACAGCAGGTCAGGCAGCATCCAAGGAATAGGGAATTCGACGTTTCGGGCATAAGTCCTGATGAAGGGCTTATGCCCGAAACGTCGAATTTCCTATTCCTTGAATGCTGCCTGACCTGCTGTGCTTTAACCAGCAATACATTTTCAACCATATTAGCTATATACATTTGAACTCAGCACAAGGTTTAATTTGTTGTTCTTGTCTTCAAAACTCCTCCATTCCCATATGAACATAACTGTTATTGACAGTTTCCTATGAGTGTGTTCAAGAGTTAATCCTCTACTCTCTATAGCTAATTCTTATACTGTACATAAAATAAACAAAATGCTGGGATTTAACTCCCAGAAGCTCCCACAACCCACGTAAGCCGTATCTTATCATGGACGCTACATGTCCACTTGATCTCCTTACAAGCATATCCTCTACTTAATGTTGCTATTTTAGAATAGATATTGGCCAAGAATATCAAAAAGATAAAAGGGATGTTTTCCAGTTATGGGAGGAGTATCTTCAGGTTTTGGTTTGCGTGTCATCTGAAATACAAAGCATGTAAGTTTGCAGCTCTCCCACAGCACTGCACTGAACAATCAGCCTGAACTGGAAAGCTCTGGGTCAGATGATGAACCTCAATTAGAACCTCACCCACACAATTCTTAGTCTAAGAATGCCCTGTACATTATGGAAGGTTACCCATTACATGACTGCAGTCAGTCATAGAGTCATAGAATCATACAGCATGAAAACAAGCCTTCAGTCCAACTCATCCATACTGACCAGATATCCTAAATTAATCTAGTCCTACTTGCCAGCATTTGGCCCATATCCCTCTTAACCCTTCCTAATCATAGACCCATCCAGATGCCTTTTAAATGTTGTTATTGTACCAGCTTCCACCACTTCCTCTAGTTGCTCATTCCATACACCCACCACCTTCTGTGAGAAAACATTACCCCTTGGGTCCCTTTTATATCTTTCCTCTCTCACCTTAAACCTATGCCCTCTAGTTTAGGACTCTCCTACCCTGGGAAAAAGACCTTGGCTATTCACAGTATCCATGCCCCTCATGATTTTATAAGCCTCTATAAAGGTCACCCCTCTGCCTCTGACGCTCTAGAGAAAACAGCCCCCGCCTATTCAGCCTCTCCCTATAGCTCAAACATTCCAGTCATCTCCACTGTTGCTTCAAGGCAGTAATGAACAAGAGGTTCATAACGAAAGGTGATGTCTCAGGCGAAGGTAATGCTGAACCATTCAGAAGGTGGTGAAAGGGCACGTGATACAAACTGAAGAATGTGGGAATTGTTGAAGGGAAAAGGATCAAGATTGGTCTAATTCACCTTCTACCACCTTGTTAGCTCATTGACCCAGTGGCAAACCTTAAAAGCGTTGGGAGGAAAAGCTTTTTTATGGAACATGTTAAAAGAACAGCTCTACCTAAGAACTTAGTGAAGGCAATATTCAGTTGTGGCTTCAAATAAGAATAGATTAATCATCTGAAGATAAGAAATTGCAAAGCTACATGGAAATGGCAGGGGAGCAGGAGTTGAGAGTTGTCCTTGTAGATAGCCAGCATGGTCATGATGCTGCCTAACCTGCTGTGCTTTAACCAGCAACACATTTTCAGCTCTGATCCCTCCCCCAAGTCCCTCCTCCCTACCTTTTATCTTAGCCTGCCTGGCACCCTCTCCTCATTCCTGATGAAGGGCTCTGGCCCGAAACGTCGAATTTCCTGTTCCTTGGATGCTGCCTAGCCTGCTGTGCTTTAACCAGCAACACATTTTCAGCTCTGATCTCCGCCGCATCTGCTCCCAGGAGGACCAGTTCCAATATCATGCAGCCCAGATGGCCTCCTTCTTCAAGGACCGCAGATTCCCCCCAGACGTGATCGACGATGCCCTCCACCACATCTCCTCCACTTCCCGCTCCTCCGCCCTTGAGCCCCGCCCCTCCAACCGCCACCAAGAAAGAAACCCCACTGGTTCTCACCTACCACCCCACCAACCTCCGTATACAGCGTATCATCCACCGTCATTTCCGCCAACTCCAAACGGACCCCACCACCAGGGATATATTTCTCTCCCCTCCCCATCAGCATTCCGCAAAGACCACTCCCTTCGTGACTCCCTCGTCAGGTCCACACCCCCCACCAACCCAACCTCCACTCCCAGCACCTTCCCCTGCAACCGCAGGAAATGCAAAACTTGCGCCCACACCTCCTCCCTTACTTTTATCCAAGGCCCCAAGGGATCCTTCCATATCCGCCACAAATTCACCTGCACCTCCACACACATCATCTATTGCATCCGCTGCACCCGATGTGGCCTCCTCTATATTGGGGAGACGGGCCGCCTACTTGCAGAATGCTTCAGGGAACACCTCTGGGACGCCCGAACCAACCAACCCAACCACCCCGTGGCTCAACACTTTAACTCTCCCTCCCACTCCACCGAAGACATGCAGGCCCTTGGACTCCTCCATCGCCAGAACATAACAACATGACGGTTGGAGGAAGAGCGCCTCATCTTCCGCCTGGGAACCCTCCAGCCACAAGGGATGAACTCGGATTTCTCCAGTTTCCTCATTTCCCCTCCCCCCACCTTGCCTCAGTTGATTCCCTTGAACTCAGCACCGCCCTCCTAACCTGTAATCCTCTTCCTGATCTCTCCACCCCCACCCCACTCCAGCCTATCACCCTCACCTTGACCTCCTTCCACCTATCACATCTCCATCGCCCCTCCTCCAAGTCCCTCCTCCCTACCTTTTATCTTAGCCTGCCTGGCACCCTCTCCTCATTCCTGATGAAGGGCTCTGGCCTGAAACGTCGAATTTCCTGTTTCTTGGATGCTGCCTAACCTGCTGTGCTTTAAACCAGCAACACATTTTCAGCTATGATGGGTTGAATGGCCTGCTACTGTGTTGTAACCATTCTGTGATTCTATAATTCTATGAACAATAATGCAGTTGCTGATGAATCACATCTACCAACTGATATCTTAGAGTATACAACAGAGCCAGACTTGAGGTGAGGCAAACCCACAATGGTTGGGAGCTTTGAGAACCGAAGGTCCAAGATCATGTGGTCTTTGTAAGAACACAACACTCACCATATGTCATGGCTCAAAGTTATTCAGTAGTTGCATCCTACAAGGGATGGAGAATTCTCACTGTGTGCTGAATATTCTTCCCTCAATCCAAGAGATGATTAGTCAACCCTCTATCTTGATGCTATTTTGTTGGATCTTGCTATTTATATGACGGCCGCCACCTCTCACCACAGAAAGCAATTCCTACACCCTCAATTTATTGTAAGTGAGTCTCTATCTGAGTGATATGATAGGTAGCTGTAGAGTTCTTTGGAGTTGAGAGGTCTGAGTGTTGTTTGATAAATTAGTAATCAGGTAGACATGTTAATCAGAGTCCAGGAATAATTCCCACAATTTGAAATCGCATGATTGTCCCATTCTATTCTCAGCTTTTGCACTGTGTTTTGGCCGTGTGCTCCAATCAAACTTTATTACCTGGTGAACACCAGTTATCTATCTTTCCTGTCAACATAATTGAAGGCCAATTACACAATGTCTCCACTGACAGAAAGTTTATGATGAAAAATCGCTGCCTCTGATAGCAATTCTTGAGAGTCCCGACTTCAGTTTTTGATAAGAAGCTTATCTTGGTTAATAAGTAATGTGAGGTTTATTTCAATTCTCCTCACAGAATTCAACAACAAGTCTTTGGTTTTCCACAGCTCAATGCCAGTGGGCTGACCATCATCCTTGTAGTTATCCAAACAAAATACTAAAATCACCAGCCAACATTCACTGACAAAATGTAGATAAAAGGAGTTTCTAAAGTGTTTTACAGCACTTCAGGATGTCCCAAAGCGTATTAGAGTATAGAATCCAAACAAATTGTTACAAATTTCATACTTCAAAACCAGGCCAATTGTAACATGCTGGTATACAGTAGATACTTCACTCGAGTGTTTTTCTCTCCTTCCTCATCTAACCCTATCAGAGTATCCTTCTATAACTTTCTCCCTCATATGCTTAGCTTCCCCTTGAGCAAGTTTATTCTGGTCACCTCAACTGTTTCCTATAAAGTCGTCACATATTCTCAGCACTCTTAAGGAATAAAAGTTTTCTTTGAATTCCCTACTTGTTTTCTTGGTCTTTACCTTATATTGAGCCTCTAGTTAAGCTTTTCTTTTGAAATGTACTCATTGCTGTAAAGTCAGAAAGATGGTAGCCAATTTTCACAGTATATACCACGAACCAATAATGGTCTGAAAACATCATTTCATAGAATCCCTACAGCATAACAGCAGGCCATTTGGCCTATACCCACCCTCTGAAGGTCATCCTACCTGCAGCCCCATATTTCCCATGGCTAATCCACCCAGCCTACATGTCTTTGGAAATAAACCAGAACACCAGGGGAAATCCACACAGAAACAGTGAGAATGTGCAAGCTCAACACAGACAGTCACTCGAGGCTGGACTCAAACCCACTTCCCCGCTGTGAGGCAGCAGTGCTAACTATTGAGCCACCATGCCACACGTACATACAAAGGGAAATTGGTTTATTTGTATATAATCTCACATGGGAACACGTCTAGTTTTCTTCTAAATGTGCTACGGGATCTTTTACATCTAGAATAATCCTACTTTAAACTCTCAACTGAAAGAGAGGATCTCTGATAATGCAGCACTCCCTCAGTACTGCACAGACACATCAACTTGTATATTCAAGTCTTTGAAATGACGTTTAAAACCATGTTTTTCTCCATGATTTCTAACTTTGTAATCGGCTTCAGTTTTAGAACCCCTCACCCCACCAGCTCTGCTGTCTACCAGTTCTCACGTCCTGAGATTTCCTGGTTTCAGTCACTCGACAAGAGGCAGCTGGGTATTCAGTTGTCTAGTTCCTAAATCCTAAGCTTTGGAATGCCACCTCGAAACCTCTCCATTTTCTAAATACCTCCCTCTCTCTCCTCTAATAAAGACGTATCTTAAATCCCACCTCTTTGACCAAGCTTATGGTTACTGACCTCATCTTTATTTTATGTGAGTACATGTAAGAAATGTTTTTGCAATATCCTCCTTGAAAGTCCTTGGAAGGTTTTATTCCTTCAGAGTTGTTATGGAGTTATGGTTGTTATAGTTACAAGTTGTTTTCCTGACAATAAGGCAAGGGATGCAGAGGAGATTCACCAGGAAGCTGCCAGGGATGGAGCATTTCAGTGACAAACAGAGGCGAATTCTTCAGAACTGAGAAGGTTGAGAGGGGACCTGAAAGAGGTGGATAAGAGGGACATGGATAGAGTCAATAGAAAGCAGCTTTCCCCTTAGTCGAAGGGTGACCAATGGGGTTGGGGGTGGGGGAGGGGGTATCATTTTAAAGTGAAAAGTGGAAGGTTTTAATGGGTTTTCAGGAAAAGCTTTTTCACCCAGGGGGTCATGGGAATCTGGAGTGCACTGCCTGGGGAGGGTATGAGGTGAGAAATTTTGCAACATTTACAAAATAGTTGCATGAGCATTTGAAATGGTTTAAGGCAATGGGTCTAATGTAGGAAAGTGGGACTTGTGCGGGTAATAGTATATTTTTGATAGTACTGATTCGATGGGCTGAAGGAACTCTGCTGTACTGTATGATTTTGTATTTCTTAGATTTTATGTATCTTGTCCTGTGCAGGCTAATGAATGGGCTGGAAATGGATTTTTCTCACATCTGCAGCCTTCAATCTCTTTTCATCGCAACCCTTCGTCTTCTGAGTCTTCCTCCTTCCTGAATCACATTTAAACCTACCAGCCAACACACCCTTCCATTTAACTCACTGAAACTCATTGTGATTCCCCCTAACCAAAGTCACAATTCTCAACATTGAATTGAATTGAATTTATTGTCATGTGTACCGAAGCACAGTGAAAAGCTTTGAAAACATCTCTGAATTTCTAATTCCCCACTCCTGCTGAATCCCAGAACTTTAAACTGAACTTGGTGCAAATCAGCTAAGCTTCACCCTCTCTTATATTATTGCTACAAATGACAACATTAGATATATAACTTATCTTTAATGCAGAGATGGACAGACTCCAGATGCGCAAAGGGATGAAAGTTGATTGAGGAGCAGGTAGGACAGGCTGAGAGGCTGAGTGGCCTACTCCTCTTCATTTGCATGTTTGTATATGTTACAGTACATTTTAGCTCTTTAAGTGCTAATATGTTCGATGAAGAAATTCTTCCTGACACTATCACCAAGTTTAAGGTTAGAGCTAATTTCTCCCTAATTATTTTACTTTTGCTTTGATCATCTTGAACATTTCAGTTAAACACCGTGCCATAATCTCCTATACTTGAGAGAACACACATTTAGTTTATTGAACCTGATGGGGGCCTCAAATTGGAAATTGGTAAAACTGGTAAAAGGAAGTTAAAAACTGACGAGTGAAATCAGAAAAATGAAGGTGAGTGCCAACTAAACTTTGAAGTTGGAATAATGTCAAAAAGTTAAGGGCACTTTGTCCAAATGCACACAGTATTGCAGCAAGCTTTTTTTATTTGTTCATTCGTGGGCATTTCTAGTTAACTCAATAATTACTACCCATCTCTAATTGAGAGTAAAATGTCAGCCACTTTTCTGTTGATCTGGATTCATCTATGTCGGATTTAATTGAAGACTTTTCTTCCCAAAAGATCCATCAGTGAACCAGATTGATTTATACATCAATCAATGATGGTTAGGAGCAAATTACTGCAGATGCTGGATTCTATACCAAAAACAGAAAATGCTGGAAATCACAGTAGGTTAAGCAGCATCCTGAGAGAGAGCAAGGCAACGTTCCCAGTCTAGACTCTTCATCAGAGCTGATGTGAAATGTGGAAGGGGACAGCAAATTGTGAACCCATTCTTTCCCCTTCTTTTAGCTTTGCTTGTTACATTCTCTGTCACCATGTCCGCTCTCCCCTCCCCCCATTTCAGTGGGACTCTCTGTTCTTTCCACTCTGGCAATTAGACTCATTATTTTTCTGCCATTCTCACATTCCAATCACCTAATCTGCTCTATCAATGCCCTTTGTCCCCAGCAGTCCACTCCCCCATTATTGCTGCCCCCTCATGGCCTGGATAGAGTGGATGTTGGAAAGATGTTTTCATGTAGAGGAGACTAGGACCCAAGGACACAGCCTTGGAATAAACAGAAGACCTTTTAGAATGGAGGTAAGGAGAAACTTCTTCAGCTAGAGAGTGGGGAATATATGGAATCCCCTGCCACATAAGGTTGTGGAGATCAGGGCATTGAGAGCACTTAAGGCTGGGATTGATAGGTTCTTGATTGTCAAGAGGATCAAGGGTTACAGGGAGAAGGCAAGAGAAGGGGATGAGAAACCTATGAGCAATGATTGAATGGCAGAGTGGACTTGATGGGCTGAATAGCCTAATTTCTGCTCCTATGTCTTATGGCCTGATGGTCATACTTCATGTCAGCTCAGATGAAGAGTCATCCAGACTCGAAATGTTAGCTTGCTCTCTCTCTCCCTGGATGCTGCCTGACCTGCTGTGATCTCCAGTATTCTCTGTTTTCAATCAACAATGGTTACATGGTCTTCATTTGGAGATGCCGGTGTTGGACTGGGGTGTACAAAGTTAAAAATCACACAACACCAGGTTAGAGTCCAACAGGTTTAATTGGAAGCACACTAGCGTTTGGAGCGACGCTCCTTCATCAGGTGATAGTGGAGGGCTCTATCGTAACACAGAATTTATAGCAAAAATTTACAGTGTGATGTAACTGAAATTATACATTGAAAAATTGATTGTCTGCTAAGCCTTTCATCTGTTAGAATACAGTGATAGTTTCACTTCCTTCATGTGTAAATCACAATTTTTGTGATTTACACATGAAAGAAGTGAAACTATCACTGTATTCTAACAAATGAAAGGCTTAGCAATCAATTTTTCAATGTATAATTTCAGTTACATCACACTGTAAATTTTTGCTATAAATTCTGTGTTATGATCGAGCCCTCCACTATCACCTGATGAAGGAACGTCACTCCGAAAACTAGTGTGCTTCCAATTAAACCTGTTGAACCTGGTGTTGTGTGCTTTTTAACTTTGTACATGGTCTTCATTAGGCTAGCTTTTAATTCCAGATTTTTAAAATTGATTTCAAATTTTAACCATCTGCTGTGGGGATTTAAAGAAATGGCTCCAGAAGATCAGCCTGAGGTTCTAGATTACTAGTTCAATTATATTGCCACGATTCCACTGCTTCCCTGTATAAGGTACGTAATGTAAAGAGGAGAAAGTGAGGACTGCAGATGCTGGAGATCAGAGCTGAAAATGTGTTGCTGGAAAAGTGCAGCAGGTCAGGCAACATCCAAAGTGCAGGAGAATCGACGTTTCGGGCGTGACCCCTTCTTCAGCCCTTCCTGAAGAAGGGCTCATGCCCGAAACGTCGATTCTCCTGCGCAACATAATGTAAAGACACAAGTAATGGTAAGTAGCTATGATTTAATTGTCATTACGGAGTCATGGATACACAGTGACCAAGACTGAGAGTTGGGTATTGAAAGATATTCAATGTTCAGGAAATTCCAGAAGAAATTGAAAAGAATGTGGCATTACATTGATAGTAAGTGTTAGGGTCAACACATGATTAAGACAGGAATTCTCTTCTGTTTGTTCTCAAGATGTGGACCAATTTGGCAAGCCCAGCATTTGTTGCTCAGAGGACAGTTAACATTCAGCCACATTGCTGTGAGTCTGAAGTCACGTGTAGGCCAGACCAGGTAAGGATGGCTGATTTCATTCCCTAAAGGACATTAGTGAACCAGATGGGTTTTTATGACAATCCACACATTGTTGCCATTAGGCTAGCTCTTTTAATGCTAGATTTTTAGTGGATTCAACTTACACCATCTGCCGTGATGGTGGACCCATGTTCCCAGAGCATTAGCCTGGGGTTGTGCATTCCTAGTGAAGTAACCCTACCATTGCACCTCCTCCTCCCACAGTAAGGCTGACCTGGAACATTCACAGGGGTTAGAGCAGTAGTTCTGTTCCAGTTGGCTGGGATACCAGATTCGCTCTCTAAACTGGTCTGGTCTCAGTTCAATAAGCAATGAGAAATTCACCTACCCATAGTTGGGAATTGTCAATGTATAAACACACACACATGCACACACACACATGCACATACAAACATGCACACACACAATTCTCAGTAATTAAGTGTGTTTAATGTGGAGATTGACAGGTAAAGGGAAGCTCCCAATGACCAGGGAGTCCTGAACTAGAGGCCACAGTCCAAGGATGTCAAATAGGCCATTTTGACTGAGACAAGGAGAAATTTCTTCATCCAGATACTGGTGAATCTGTGCAATTCTCTGCTGCAGAACACAGTTGAGGCAAAAATGTTTTCATGAAGGAGTAGATATGGTTTTTAGTGCTAAAGGGATCAAGGGTAGAAAGTGGAAACAGGGTACTGAGTTAGATGATCTGCCATATTCATATTAAATGGTGGGGCAGGCTCAAAGGGCTGAATGGCCTACTCCTGCTGCAATTCTATATGTTTCAGTAGGGGGATAGTATATATAAAAGGCATTGAAGTGGATAATTGGCCATGATCTAATTGGTCAGAAGTCAGATGGCACCAATTTATAGTTCAAACGGTTTATTTAAAATCACAAACTTTTGGAGCATTACCCCTTCATCAGGTGAGTCACCTGACAAAGGGGCAGTGCTGCCAAAGCTTGTGATTTTTAGTAAACATGATGGACTATAACCTGATGTCATCTGACTTCTGACCCTGTTCACCTCAGGCTACCTCCACCTTATGTTCTAATTGAACAGAGGAGCAGGCTCAAAGGGCTGAATGAACAGGAGGAGGCCATTACACCATTCAAATCTGTTTGCTATCCACTAAGAACATGGCAGATCGATATCTACCCACCTTGGCTCCAATCCTTTTTAGTCCTTGTCTACAAAAATATGAATTGAGTTAGTATCTATTACCTTCTGTGGAGAGAATTCCATACTCTTACCGTGTGTTGCATGAGGAAGTGTTGGCCTTAACCTCTCTCCTGAAAGGGTTGGCTCTTCTGGGAGGAAGATGGGTGCTCACATCAGTCAGCAACTGAGGCCATTTCCTGCCTGGCCTCTCCCATACATTGCCTGCTTTCAGGCCTCCTTCTACTTCAACACTGGTATGACAATGGACCAGTTGTCTTCTCTGGCTGCAATAATGATAGCTTCACCAAGATGGCACTCCATGCCATTCTCCAGCTCTGAACCCATGCCCACCCATCTATCCATCTCTATTGGGTACACCGCTACTGACAACTACCAATGATAGGCCAAGACATTGTACTGGACACTCCTGCCTGCCTGTAGTCACTACATTCTCAGAGGATGAGGGGACAATTTTGGAAAATTATTTTTTTACCATCTTGTGATCTGGACTCTGGTGACCGACATTCACCTTCATGAACATTGGTTATCACTCCGGTCAGGTGATATACTAACCAGAAGACCAACATCATGGCCAGACCAAATCTCAGAAGCAGGAGCTCCCAGTTTAAGTAGTTCATTAAAATCAATCTCTTGCATAAAGTTTTTAGTTGCCCTCCCTAATATCATTTTAGTTCAGTGTCAGTATGCAACCATAAGACATAGGAGTTGAAATAGGCCATTCAGCCCATCAAATCTGTGCCAGCATTCAGTGAGATTATGGCTGATCTGATAATCCTATAAGATAGGGATATGAGAAGGCCATTCATCTCTTGAGCAAGTTCCATCAATCACTTAGGTCATGGCTGCTCATTTCGTTAACTCCTTTTACCTGCTTTGGCTGTATTAAACTCAATGCCTTTACTCAAAAAAGAAAATCAGTCAATCACAATTTCAGCATTTTCAGTTTCCTCAACCTCCTATTTTGGGATTGCGTTTTCAGATGTCTCCTTATTCTCCAACATGTAAGCTACTATTTAAATGCAACATTTTGTTGTTCCTGTCCTCGTGTGGTCATTTACCTTGGAAAGGACGAATGGCAGTTCCTCCTCTTCTAACCAGAGATTTCCCTGTGTTTCTTCAGTTGGTCCAAAGGCCCTTTCACTTCCATCTGAAGAGAGAGTTTGAGGTTAACTTTTGACCCTAGTCTAAGAAGGCAACTCCAACACTTCGCTGAACACTGTACACTAATAGTCCAAAACCTGGATTTGTGAGCGATCCTGCAGTTTTGGAGCAACAGGAGTAGGACATTCAGCACCCCTAAAACCTGTTCCAACATTCAGTTGGACCAAGGCGTCTCTGCTTTCTATCTTATCTCCACCAATTTGCTGCTTCTCCAATGCTCCTCTTGGCTTTGTAAAAATGCTATTAATGCCAAATTTCAATAATACTAGAAAATCTAAATAATAACTGAAAGTGCTAGTAAATATACTCAGCTGGGCGAGCTGAGATGAGAGAAACAGACCGAACGTTTCAGGCTGTGACCTTTTGTCAGAAACTGGAAATGTATCAGTCGTAGTTCTGACATTTTCTATGACAAAGTCAATTGATGCACCAGCCTTCTCAAGGGGAGGAGTTCCAGATTTTCACATCCTTTTGTGTAACTTCCTAAAATTACAGCCTGGCTCTAACTTTAAGACCCTTTTTCTTGACTTCCCTACAAGAAAAATTAATTTTGCCTCATCCGTCTTGATCAACTCCTTTAATCATTTCATGTTCAAGGGACCACAAACCTGGTCTGTGCACCCTGTCCCCATAACTAAACCTCTTAGCCCCAATATCATCCTGATGAAACTGCAATAATCAGTTCCTCCAGGTCCAATTATCTGTAAGAATGTGGTGCTTTACAATCAATAAAACTATGAAGTGTAGTATTATTTTATTCATTCATTAGATGTGGACGTCACTGGGCAAGGCCAGCATTTATTGCCCATCCCTAATTCCCTTAACACAGAAGCATAGAAACATAGAAAATAGGAGCAGAAGTAGGCCATTCAGCCCTTCGAGTCTGCTTTGCCATTCAATATGGTCATGGTTGATTATCCAACTCAGCTCCCTATTCCTACTTTCTCCTCATACCCTTGACCCCTTTAGACCTAAGAACTATATTTGACTTCTTCTTGAAAACATGTAATGGTTTGACCTACAGGGCAGCACAGTGGCACAGTGGTTAGCACTGCAGCCTCACTGTGTCAGAGACCTGGGTTCAATTCCCACCTCAGGCAACTGTCTGTGTGGAGGTTGCACATTCTCCCTGTGTCTGCGTGGGTTTCCTCCCACAGTCCAAAGATGTGCAGGTTAGGTGAACTGGCCATGCTAAATTACCTGTAGTGTTAGGTGAAGGAGTAAAAATGTAGGGGAATGGGTCTGGTTGGGTTGCTCTTTGGAGGGTCAGTGTGGGCTTGTTGGGCCGAAGGGCCCGCTTCCACACTGTAAGTACTCTAATTTGGGCAGCACGGTGGCACAGTGGTTAGCACTGCTGCCTCACAGCGCCAGGGACCTGGGTTCAATTCCCGCCTCAGGCGACTGACTGTGTGGAGTTTGCACATTCTCCCCGTGTCTGCGTGGGTTTCCTCCGGGTGCTCCGGTTTCCTCCCACAGTCACAAAGATGTGCGGGTCAGGTGAATTGGCCATGCTAAATTGCCCCTAGTGCTAGGTAAGGGGTATATGTAGGGGTATGGGTGGGTTGCGCTTCGGCGGGTCGGTGTGGACTTGTTGGGCCGAAGGGCCTGTTTCCACACTGTAAGTAATCTAATCTAATTACATTGTTAAGACCTCAAGCTCTTCCTGTAGCGGAGGATTCCACAGGCTCACTGTCCTCTGGGTAAAAACATTTCTCCCTGTCTCTGTCTTAAATGGCATACCCCATACCATTAGGCTGTGACCCCTGATGTGGACTCCCCACTTATTGGGAACATTCGTTCTCTATTTACTCTGTCTAGTCCTGTTGGATGTTATAGGTTACTATGTTATCCCTGTTCATTTCTCTAAATTCCAGTGACTACAATCCTAACCGAACCAATCTTGCTTCATATGTCAGTCCTGCCAGCTCAGGAATCAGTCTTAAGAAGATTCCTTCTCGAACCACTGCAGGCCATGTGGTGTTGGAGAGGGAACTCCAGGACCTTGATTCAATGACAGCGAAGGATAGTGTTATGTTTTGAAGTCAGGATGGTGAGTGGGTTCTGGGGCACCTTGCATGTGGCAGTGTTCCCAGGTATCTGCTGCCCTTGTCCTTTTTACTGGTGGAGGTTGCAGGTTTGGTAGCTGTTGACAAAACAACCTTCATGAGTTACTGCAATGCATCCTGTGGATGGTATACACTGCTGCTACTGTACATTGATGGTGGAGGAGTGAATGGTGAAGGTCATGGATCTGGTACCAATCAAACAGATTAGTTTGTTCCGCATGGTGTCAAGCTTCTTGGATGTTATTGGAGTTGCACCATCCAGGCAAGAGGGGAGTATTCCATCACACTCTTGACTTGTGCCTTAATATTTCTGGTATAATGATGGTGGGCATTGTACACAAAACATGATCCCACAGACAATAATGTCATCATGACTAAGCTAGTTTTAATGGTGTTGGTTGAGGAATAGTGTCGCAAAGATGGACAGTGCTGCTAAATAATGACAGTTTATGGCACCTGTGAGGACAAAAGCAGGGTGTCAGTTTAATATTTCATTCAAAAAGATGCCATCTCTGACAGCGCAGCACTCCCTTGCTTTCATACTATCAGTCTGCGTTGCGTGTTGTGTGGTTGAGAGTGCCAGTCAATGAGCTACAGCTGGCAATTTAGAAACTGATAGATCTGTATACTGACTGAGGATAAATTGACCATTTTCATCAATGCTAGACAGATATTGTCCTCCACATTCTGCTGTTTCCAAGAATTATGATCCTCGCTGGCGCCTATTCCACTTGGTATGATTCTCGTGAATGATTTACAGAGATGACTCATGGTGAAGTTTGCGTCGGATCCAATCCATTTGCTCTCAGTTGCTAATTGTACTGTGTCCAAGATACCCTGATCATCCACTTATATGTATGAATTTATATTTCACTCCACCCACCCCCCACCTGATGTCCAATACACCATGTGGGCTTAATGCAGATGGGGTTAAAGAACATAGAACATTACAGCGCAGTACAGGCCCTTTGGCCCTCTATGTTGCGCCGACCTGTCACACCAATCTGAAGCCCATCTAACCTACATTATTCCATGTACATCCATATGCTTGTCCAATGACGACTTAAATGCAGGCAAAGCATTCCATACCCTTGCTACTCTCTGAGTAAAGAAACTACCACTGACATCTGTCCTATATCTATCACCCTTCATTTTAAAGCTATGCCCCTCGTGCTCGCTGTCACCATACTTGGAAAAAGGCTCTCCCTGTCCACCTTATCTAACCCTCTGATTATCTTATATGTCTCAATTAAGTCACCTCTCAGCCTTCTTCTCTCCAATGAAAACAGCCTCAAATCCCTCAGCCTTTCCTCATAAGACCTTCCCTCCATACCAGGCAGCATCCTAGTAAATCTCCTCTGCACCCTTTCCAAAGCTTCCACATCCTTCTTATAATGTGGTGACCAGAACTGTACACAATGCTCCAAGTGCGGCCGCACCAGAGTCTTGTACAGCTGTAGCATAACCTCATGGTTCTGGAACTCAATCCCTCTACTAATAAAAGCTAAAACACTGTATGCCTTCTTAACAACCCTGTCAACCTGGGTGGCAACTTTCAAGGATCTGTGTACCTGGACACCGAGATCTCTCTGCTCATCTACACTACCAAGAATCTTACCAGTAGCCCAGTACTTTGCATTCCAGTTACTCCGACCAAAGTGAATCACCTCGCATTTGTCCGCATTAAAATCCATTTGCCACCTCTCAGCCCAGCTCTGCAGCTTATCTATGTCTCTCTGTAACCTACAACATCCTTCGTCACTATCCACAACTTCACCGACCTTAGTGTTGTCTGCAAATTTACTAACCCACCCTTCTACGCCCTCATCCAGGTCGTTTATAAAAATGACAAACAGCAGTGGACCCAACACCGACCCTTGCCGTACACCACTACTAACTGGACTCCGGGATGAACATTTCCCATCAACCACCACCCTGTCTTCTTTCAGTAAGCCAATTACTGATCCAAACTGCTATATCTCCCACAATCCCATTCCTCCGCATTTTGTACAATAGCCTACTGTGGGGAACCTTATCGAACGCCTTGCTGAAATCCATATACAGCTGGTCTACTCTCATCTACCTGTTTGGTCACTTTCTCAAATAACTCAATAAGGTAAATGAGGCACAACCTACCCTTCACAAAAACCGTGCTGACTACCCCTAATCAAATTATTCATTTCTAGCTGATTATAAATCCTATCTCTTATAACCTTTCCAAACACTTTACCCACAACTGAAGTAAGGCTCACTGGTCTATAATTACCAGGGTTATCTCTACTCCCCTTCTTGAACAGGGAACCACATTTGCTATCCTCCAGTCTTCTGGCACTATTCCTGTAGACAATGACGATTTAAAGATCAATGACAAAGGCTCGACAATCTCTTCCCTGGCTTCCCAGACAATCCTAGGATAAATCCCATCCGGCCTAGGGGACTTACCTATTTTCACACTCTGCAGGATTTCTAATACCTCTCCCTTGTGAACCTCAATCCCACCTAGTCTAGTAGCCTGTATCTCAGTATTCTCCTCAACAATATTGTCATTTTCTAGAGTGAATACTGTCGAAAAATATTCATTTATAGAACATAGAACATAGAACATAGAAAGATACAGCGCAGTACAGGCCCTTCAGCCCTCGATGTTGCGCCGACCGAATCCTACCTAACCTACACGAGCCCAATAACTTCCAAATGCCTATCCAATGCCCGCTTAAATGACCATAAAGAAGGAGAGTTCACCACTGCTACTGGCAGGGCATTCCATGAACTCACAACCCGCTGTGTAAAGAATCTACCCCTAACATCTGTCCTATACCTACCACCCCTTAATTTAAAGCTGTGTCCCCTAGTAACACCTGACTCCATTAGCGGTAAAAGGTTCTCAGTGTCGACCCTATCTAAACCCCTAATCATCTTATACACCTCTATCAAATCTCCCCTAAACCTCCTTTTCTCCAATGAGAACAGCCCCAAGTGCCTCAGCCTTTCCTCATAAGATTTTCCTACCATTCCAGGCAACATCCTGGTAAACCTCCTCTGCACTCGTTCCAATGCCTCCACATCCTTCCTATAGTATGGCGACCAAAACTGCACACAATACTCCAGATGAGGCCGCACCAGAGTCTTATACAGTTGCAACATGACCTCAGGACTCCGGAACTCAATTCCTCTACCAATAAAGCCCAGTACACCATATGCCTTCCTCACAGCACTATTTACCTGGGTGGCAACTTTCAGAGATCTGTGTACATAGACACCAAGATCCCTCTGCTCATCCACACTACCAAGTAGCCTACCATTAGCCCAGTAATCCATCATCTTGTTACTCCTACCAAAGTGAATGACTTGCTTACCCAGCTTTCAAGTCCTTCCTCTAGATCATTTATAAAGATAACAAAAAGCAATGGTCCCAAAACAGATCCTTGTGGTACACCGCTAGTAACTGCACTCCAAGATGAACTTAGTCCATCAACTACTACCCTCTGTCTCCTTCCAGCCAGCCAATTCCTAATCCAAACCTCTAATGTATCCTCAATGCCATACCTCCGTAGTTTTAGCATTAGCCTACCATGGGGAACCTTATCGAACGCCTTACTAAAATCCATATACACAACATCTACTGCTTTACCCTCGTCCACTTCCTTAGTCACCTTCTCAAAGAACTCAATAAGGTTTGTGAGGCACGACCTGCCCTTCACAAAACCATGCTGGCTATCCTTGATCACGTTATTCCTATCCAGATGTTCATAAATCTTATCCCTTACCATTCTCTCTAAGACTTTGCCCACCACTGAAGTCAGACTCACTGGCCTATAGTTACTAGGGCTATCCCTACTCCCTTTCTTGAACAAGGGGACCACATTCGCTATCCTCCAGTCCTCTGGTACTATTCCCGTTGACAATGACGACATAAAAATCCAGGCCAATGGCTCTGCTATCTCCTCCCTAGCTTCCCATAGGATCCTAGGGTAAATGCCATCAGGCCCAGGAGACTTATCTATTTTCATCCTCTCCAATATTCCCAGAACCTCTTCCCTGCATATTTCCAGGCCATCCATTCTAATCATTTGTGACTCCATATTCACGTCAGCAACAGTGTCCTGTTCCTGAGTGAATACTGATGAAAAGTATTGATTTAGTGTCTCTCCAATCTCCTCCGCCTCCACACACAACTTCCCACTACTATCCTTGACTGGACCGATACCTACCCTAGTCATCCTTTTATTCCTGACATACCTATAGAAAGCCTTTGGGTTTTCCCTAATCCTACCAGCTGAAGACTTTTCATGTCCCCTTCTCGCTTCTCTTAGCTCTCTCTTTAGATTCTTCCTGGCTACCTTATAACTCTCTATCGCCCCAACTGAACCTTCACGCCTCATCTTTACATATGCCGCCTTCTTCCCTTTCACAAGGGATTCCAATTCTTTACTAAACCACGGCTGCCTCACAAGGCCCTTTACACCATGCCTGACTGGTACATACTTATCGAGGACACGTAGTAGCTGCTCCTTGAACAATCCCCACATCTCATTAGTGTTCTTCTCTTGAAGCCTGTTTTTCCAATCCACACATCCTAAGTCATGCCTCACTGCATCATAATTTCCCTGCCCCCAGCTATAACTCTTGCCCTGGGGCGCACACTTATCCCTCTCCATCACTAAAGTAAAAGTCACCGAGTTGTGGTCACTGTCCCCGAAGTGCTCACCTACCTCCAAGTCTAACACCTGGCCTGGTTCATTACCTAGAACCAAATCCAGTATAGCCTCACCTCTTGTTGGCCTGTCTACATATTGTGTCAGGAAACCCTCCTGCACACATTGGACAAACACCGACCCATCTAATGAACTCGAGCTATAGCTCTCCCAGTCAATATCTGGGAAGTTAAAGTCCCCCATAACAACCACCCTGCTACCTTCACTCTTTTCCTGAATCATCCTCGCAATATTATCCTCTACTTCTCTAGGACTATTAGGAGGCCTGTAGAAAACACCTAACAGGGTGACCTCACCTTTCCTATTTCTAACCTCAGCCCAAACTACCTCAGATGGCAAGTCCTCTTCCATCGTCCATTCCACTGCTGTAATACTATTTAGTGCTTCCACTATCTCCTCTGACTCCACACACAACCTCCCACTACTATCCTTGATTGGCCCTAATCTTACTCTCGTCATTCTTTTATTCCCTAAATACCTATAGAAAGCCTTAGGGTTTACCGTGATCCTATCCGCCAACAACTTCTCAAGTCTCCTCCTGGCTCTTCTGAGCTCTCTCTGTAGATCTTTCCTGGCTACTGTGTAACCCTCAAGTGCCCTAACTGAGCCTTCACATCTCGTCCTAACATAAGCCTTCTTCTTTCTCTTGACCAGAGATTCCACTTCCTTTTTAAACCACGGCTCCCGTGCTCTACAGCTTCCACCCTGCCTGACAGGTACATACTTATCTAGGACACTCAGGAGCTTGTCCTTGAATAAGCTCCACCATTCTAATGTGCCCATCCCCTGCAGTTTCCTTCCCCATCCTATGCTTCCTAAATCTTGCCTCATCGCATCATAATTGCCTTGCCCCCAGCTGTAACTCTTGCCCAAAGTGCTCACCTACTTCCAAGTCTAACACCTGGCCAAGCTCATTACCCAGTACCAAATCTAATGTGGCTTCGCCCCTTGTTGGCCTGTCTATATACTGTGCCAGGGAGCCCTCCTGCACACACTGGACAAAAATGGACCCATCTATAGTACTCGTACTATAGTGTTCCCAGTCAATATTTGGAAAGTTGAAGTCCCCCATGACAACTACCTTGTCACTCTTATTCCTATTGAGAATCATTTTTGCTATCCTTTCCTCTACATCTCTGGAACTATTTGGAGGCCGATGGAAAACTCCCAACAGGGTGACCTCTCCTTTCCTGTTTCTAACCTCAGCCCATACTACCTCAGTTGACAAGTCCCCAAACATCCTTTCTACAACTGTAATACTGTCCTTGACCAATAATGCCACACCTCCCCCTCTTTTACCATCTTCTCTGTTCTTACTGAAACTAAAGGAGCAAATCCTCATCCTTGTGCTCAAATCCCGCACTCCTTTCTACCTCTGTAACCCCCTTCAGTCATAACCATAACCCTCCAAGCTCCCAGCAATCCTCCAGTTATGGTCTCAAAGCCCCTTTGTCATCACTCCACCACACCAATGGTGTTCATACCTTCAGGTGCCTGAATCTTGAGCCCTTGAGTTGTCTCCTTAAAATTCCCCATCTTTCCACCACACATGGTATTCGAACAGATGAAAGACTCAACAAACAATCAAGGTATTTTTCAATGTATAATTTCAGTTACATCACTTCTGCTATAAATTCTGTGTCTTACAATTGTGTCCTCCATAACCTCCTGATGAAGGAGCGTTGCTCCGAAAACTAGTGCTTCCAATTAAACCTGTTGGACTGTAACCTGGTGTTGTGTGATTTTTAACTTTGTACACCCCAGTCCAACACCGACATCTCTAAATCAACGCTCTCCTTTGGTAGGTTTTCTTTGCTCAAAATGTAGTGAAAATCTGGAACTTTCCACCCTTATTGAGGCTGGGACAGAAGAGACGGGATCAAGTGAAAATCTGAAAATTGAAATTGATAGTTTTTGTTGCAATATGAAACAAGAGATACAATCGTGATGGCCAGATGGAATGAGCATATAGAACAACCATGGTCTAACTGTCTGATGGTCTAGGCTACTCCTGTACCTATGCTCCTCAGAGACAATCGCCAATCCAGAATTTAGACTGACAGTTCAATACCCAGAGTCTGTCCACCTGTCAGCCTGGAGTCTAAACCTCCAAATTCCTCGACCGATGAAAGTGAAAAGTCCCTTGGGACCAACTGAAGGAACATAGGACCTTCTCTGGTAGAGAAAAGGAGAGATTTCCACCATCCATTCTGAGGTAAACCACCACCTGAGGGTAGGAACAACAACAACTTTGATTTAGGTAGCAACTTTCATGTAGGATAATTAGGTCTGCAAACTCTCTTAACAAAAGGCAATCGAAAATGTTAATACTGCATTTTAGAGATTTTAAATTAGTAAGAGGATTGAGGGTGACAGAACAAAGATGGGTAGATGGCATGAAGATACAGAGCAGATAAGATGGTATTGAACTCACCTGAGGGACTGAATAGTCTCCTCTTGCTCCTGTTTACCCAGGACATGGATAATGCTAACCTCTTTAACCAAACCATCCTAATATCTGCTCACATGTCTAGGTTGTCAATTTTATTTGATAATACTCATGAGAAGCCCCTTGTGATGTTTTAGATCATAGAATCCCTACAGTGTGGAAACCGGCCCCTTCAGCCCAACAAGTCCACACTGACCCTCTGAAGAGTAACCCATCCAGACCCATTCCCCTACCCTATTATCCTACATTTTCCCCTGACTAATGCACCTAACCTACACACCCTTGAACACTATGGGCAATTTAGGATAGCCAATTCACCTAACCTGCACATCTTTGGATTATGGGAGGAAACCGGAGCACCCGGAGAAAACCCACACAGACACAGGGAGAATGTGCAAACTCCACTCAGTTGCCTGAGGCTGGAATTGAACCCAGGTCCCTGGTGCTGTGAGGCAGCAATGCTAACTACTGAGCCACCATGTCACCCCTTTTACTAGGTTAAGGGATGATCTAAATGTAAGTTCCTGTTGTAGTGGTAGGGAAGCAATGGCCTAGTGGTATTATCTCTAAACTATTAACCTAGGTGATGTTCTGGGGACCTGCATTCAAATCTCACCAATGCAGATGGTGAAATTTGATCCAAAATTTGATAAAAGTCTGGAATTGATGATGACTATGTATCCATTGTCAATTGTTGGAAAAATCCATCTGATTCACTTATGTCCTATTGGAAAGGAAACAGCTGCCCTTACCAGGTCTTAGCTACTTGTCAAACCAGACTCACAGCCACATGGCTGACTCTGAAATAGCCTAGAAACTCCTCAGTTGTATCAACTGCTAGAAAGGAGAAAAGGAACAAAAACAGGTGGACTTTCTGGCCCCCCCCTAATGATGTTGTCTGTCAAGTGACAGTACATGGACTGCAGCAGTTCAAGAAGGCAGCTCTCCACCACCTTCTCAAGGGCAAATGGGGGTCAGGCAACAAATACTGGGCCCAGCCAGCGACACCTATGTCCCACAAATGAGTAAAAAAAGATGTTGCTCCAAGATCTCCACACAGAGTCATGGATCAAGTTAAAAATCACACAACACCAGGTTATAGTCCAACAGGTTTAATTGGATGCACTAGCTTTCGGAGCAGCGCTCCTTCATCAGTTGGTTGTCTGATGAAGGAGCATCGCTCCGAAAACTAGTGCTTCCAATCAAGCCTGTTGGACTATAACCTGGTGTTGTGTGATTTTTAACTTTGTACACCCCAGTCCAACACCGGCATCTCCAAATCAGAGTCATGGAGAAAGAGTTCTTGCAATGAGGAAGGTGATGGGATTTAACCCTTTGCTAATCCAAGGGGTAGAAACGGGTACATGAGGATGTGCCAATCTCTTATGGCCCCTGCTTCAAAACAATGTCCAACTCCAACAATGGCATTAACTCCAAAACCAGTTATCAGAGCGTACTGCTAACTTTTCCAGTCAGAGGTCACATCCCTTAAAGAGGTGAAAATGAGCAGTGACAGTGCTCTCTTCTAGTACCCTTTCCAAAAGCTTCCGGTGATGTGACTTTTGGAAAGCCTGCAACATAGATTGACAATAATATTACTAAAGGAATGTTTTTTTTTGTTACCAAGGATTAGATTAGGGGGTGGGATTGAGTTGCCTAAGTCTGTATTTAATATAGAAGGTTAAGGGGTAACTTCATTAATGTTTTTCAGAGTTTTGGAAGGGGTGAACAAAGAGAAACTTCATGTCTGCTGGCATGGGAGTCTAGGACAGAAACCATAATATTAAAGTCAGCACATCCTGCACAGAAAAAATGAAATATTACTGAGGTTGGAATTCTAAAATGATAACAGCAAACTATGGGGCAAGTCAAAAGGTCAGGCAGCATCTGTGGAGAGGAACAGCGTCAACATGATCGATAACTCTTCATCAGGACATTAAAGTATGATTGCAATACAAAGTATCTAATCCCATCAAACACTCCCAGGACAGGTACAGCACAGAATTAGAAACAGAGTAAAGCTTTCTCTACACAGTCCCCATCTAACACTCCCAGGACAGCTATGACATGGGATTAGATACAGAGTAAAGTTCCCTCTATACTGTCCCCACCAAACACTCCCAGGACAGGAACAGTACGCGTTTGGGTATTATCTGATATTTTCCCTTTATATTGTGCTAGTTGCCACCTCTGTCAGTATGCAGTAGTGGGTAAAGATTGTTTAAAGTTGTTTGCTGCCACCAATCCTCCTTTGGCCTTGCTACAGTTTTGGCCTATCTAGTGATTAGTGACAGACCACCATCGTGCATCTACGATGGTCTTAAATAACAAAAAAGGTTCATTGTGTTATAACAATAAGTAGCTGAAAATGTGTTGCTGGTCAAAGCACAGCAGGTCAGGCAGCATCCAAGGAACAGGAAATTCGACGTTTTGGGCCAGAGCCCTTCCTGGCCTGAAACGTCGAATTTCCTGTTCCTTGGATGCTGCCTGACCTGCTGTGCTTTGACCAGCAACACATTTTCAGCTGTGATCTCCAGCATCTGCAGACCTCACTTTTTATTATAACAATAAGTACTCCTACATTTAGTCAGACATAATTACTAGGCTTTAGAGAGTTGGTACAGATTCATCTGTTCCCTCCAAAAGCCAGAATACAATTCCTCGTCTCCACACATAGATATTGTTATTGATCCAGTACCTCAAACCTTTTAGTCCTTGATTCTCCTTGGCAGAAGAACTTTTCTCTGCTAACCTGGATAGTTGCCCTACCTCTGCGGGACATTTAACACCATGAATGTGCATTATGGAAAACCTCTCTGCTGAAACTAGTACAGAACACAGGGCCAGAAGTTCTCGTCTCATCCAAAGGATAAAATCACCCTCAGTGTAGAGAGAGCTTTACTCTATATCTGACCCTGAGCTATCCCTGTCCTGGAAGCATTTGATGGAGACAGTTTAGAGAAATCGTTATGCCTCTCAGGGTTAGGTACAGGGTAAAGCTTTCTTTACAAGGTAGGAGATTTTATCCTTTGGATGAGATGGTAAGTTCTGGCATTGTGTTGTGTGTCAAGGGAATAAATAATCCCACAGTGCTAAATTAGATTAGATTAGATTAGATTACTTACAGTGTGGAAACAGGCCCTTCAGCCCAACAAGTCCACACCGACCCGCCGAAGCGCAACCCACCCATACCCCTACATTTACCCCTTACCTAACACTATGGGCAATTTAGCATGGCCAATTCACCTGACCCGCACATCTTTGGACTGTGGGAGGAAACCGGAGCACCCAGAGGAAACCCACACAGATACGGGGAGAACGTGCAAACTCCACACAGTCAGTCGCCTGAGGCGGGAACTGAAGAACTGTATAGGGAATGGGGTGTGCAACACCTCTGTTCTGGAGCAGGAATTGATCCATTTCACCAACATCACTCAAGCAGATGATCGGTCTTTACCTCAGTGCTATCTGTGGGAGCTGGCTGTGCATAGATTGGGTGTTACTTGACCAAAATGTCAGTCATGGCTACATTTCAAAGATACTTCACTGCATTCTGATATTGTCAAAGCTGTTTTAGTGATAGCTGAGTGATAGATATTAGCAGAAATTGCTAGAAAAACTCAGCAGCTCTGACAGCATTTGTTATAAGAAATCAGAATTAACGTTTCAGACCCAGTGACCCCTCTTCAGAACCCTGAGAACGCCAGCTTTTAGCTGTTGCAAAGAGAGATAGCTGTAGCAGCTTCCACATCCCCAACAGCTACTGAAAGCTAAAACTAAAGATCCTGCTTCTGTGAGAAATTGATCCCACCCATTCAGGCTGCTTCTATTGTTCCAACTTTAAAAAAAGGCCTGTCATGCTGTTTATTAGATTCAAGTAGACCACTCCATACCTCTGTCTCAATCTCTCTTCATAACAAAAACCAGGGCAAAATATACCTCTTAAAGCCATAATACCATCATATGGGACAAACTTGATGGACTGAATGTACCCGTGTTCCAAAGCAAACCCACTACATCATGACTAAAAATGTGTTGCTGGAAAAGCACAGCAGGTCAGGCAGCATCCAAGGAACAGGAAGTTCCTTGTGCCCGAAACGTCGAATTTCCTGTTCCTTGGATGCTGCCTGACCTGCTGCGCTTTTCCAGCAACAGATTTTCAGCTCTGATCTCCAGCATCTGCAGACCTCACTTTCTCCCCACTACATCATGAGACAGCCTGTATTGTGCCCAGAATCTATAGGTGGAGAATTGGCCTGTTCAGTCTCCTGAATTCGATTGATTGATTAATTGATTGTTGTCACGTGTACCAAGATGTAGTGAAAACTGATGTTTTGTATGCTGTGCAGGCAGATTGTACCATCCAAAGTGCATTAGGGTAGCAGAACAGAGTGCAGATTACAGTGTTACAGCCACAGAGAAGGTGCAGAGACAGATAAGAATTAACATTTGAGAGGTCTGTTCAAAAGTCTGATAACAGTTGGGAAGAAAGTTAAAAATCACACATCAGGTTATAATCCAGCAGGTTTAATTAGAAGTATTAGCTTTTGGAGCACTGCTCATCATCCTTCATCAACATCAGTGCTCTGAAAGCTGTACTTCTAATTAAACCTGTTGGACTATAACCTGGTGTTGTGTGATTTTTAACTTTGTCCTCCCCAGTCCAACACCGGCACCTCCAAACAGTGGGGAAGAAGCTGTTCTTGAATCTATTCATGTGTGCATTCAGACTTGTTTATATTCTGACCAATGGAAGAGAGTATAACTGAGATGGTGACATTAATCAATTCCTATATAAAGACTCCAGCACTCAACAACAGAGCAATTTGTCACCAATTTCTGGATTGTCCATCTGTGATACATAAGAGCTCTACCGCAATTCTATCAGCAGTTTCAACTCTATGTTACCTCCAGTGGAGAGATAATTAGAGGGGAAAGGTTAGTGCGAGAATATTACAATGACATCATCATGTGACTTCTCCTTAGCCCGGACTCTTGACCCCTTGGCAGACACGATAGTGATAAACCATTTTATCTTGCACCAGAAACACAAAATAGCCAGCCATAAAACTAAATACACTTGAGATTTTCTGGGTTAAAGTTACATTCAGTCTCAAGATGTCTCTTTGAATAATATCCATTGTTGAAGTGCAAAGCACATGCATTGGAGGTTACTGCACTTACCTTGTTATGATGTGTAAAATAACCTGTGAACATGCAATCATTAGTCACAATTCCACGTCCTGATGAATCACTAACAAGCCTTAACCAAACTGGTAAATAGATGCACCCTACCTAGTTAGCATAACCTTGTTACTGGTCCATCTCCTGCTGCCAATACCTCTAAAATCTAGCATAAACTAGGATAACACCAAGACAATTTCCATCCAGTATTGTCCCAATTCCTGCAGTAGCAGTGATCACAAAGGGGAGAGAAAGCTCAGGGAACCAGATAAAGACCTTCAAGGGTTCAGTAGGTTAAATATAAAGAAGCTGTTTCCATTTTCCAGTTTTGACCTAAAATACAGGAACGTAGATATACTGCCACACCTGACTTATATGAAGAAAAGACTCAAGGGAGCATAGAAACATTGAATATGGCAGCAAGAGTAAGCCATTCGGCCCTTTGAAATTGTTCTGTCATTCAATATGATCGTATCTGATCATCTAACTCAATCCCTGGTCCCACTTTCACCCCATACCCTTTGTTTTCTTTAGTACTAAAAGTAGCTCTAATGTTTTCTTGAAAATATTCAATCTTTTGACCTCAACCACTTCCTGTGACAGAAAATTCCACAGGCTCACCACTCTCTGGGCGAAGACATTTCTCCTCATCTCAGTCCTAAGTGGCCTGTTCTGTATCGTTAGACTGTAACTCTCTGTTTCTGGACTTCCCCATCATCGGAATGATTCCCTGCCTAGTGCCATTCGAATTGTATAGGTCTCTATGAGATGTCTCCTCTTTCTTCTAAGCTCCAGTGAATGCATTCCTAACTGATCTAGTCTTTCCTCATTCATCAGTTAAAAATCACACAACACCAGGTTATAGTCCAACAAGTTTAATTAGAAACACACTAGCTTTCGGAGCGACGCTCCTTCATCAGGTGGTAGTGGAGGGCTCGATCCTAACACACAGAATTTATAGCAAACATTTACAGTCAACCTCATACATCAGTCTGCCATCTCAGGGGTCAGTCTGATAAATTTTCATTGCACTCCCTGTAAAGTCAGAACATCCTTCCTCAGATAAGAAGACCAAACCTGCACACAGTGCTCCAGGTGTGGTCTCACCAAGACCTTGTACAATTGTAGCAAGACATCTCTTCTCCTGTACTCGAATCCACTCACTATGAAAGCCAACATACCATTTACTTCCATCACTGCCCACTGTCCACTGCCCCTGCCTGCTTTCCTTCAGCAACTGGTGTACAAAGATGCACAAAGGTAATGCTGCACTTCCCCCTTTGCCAATCTATCACCATTCAGACAATAATCTGCTTTCCTATTTTTGCTACCAAGTTGGACAACCTCACATTTATCTACATTATACTTCATCTACCAATGCAACTTGTCCAAATCACATTGGAAATCCCAGAGGACCATAGGGCTTGATCTCTCATTAGAGAGAGCAGATTGGGTGGTGCTTTGACCTGAGGGTCAGCCTACCTCAGGCAAAGTGTAAGCTTGAGAAGGTGGGGCCTTCACGGTGACCCACACTGTAGAGATCCCTCTGCATCTCAAACTAACCATCCAGACAACTGATCAAACCAACCTCCAAGAGCTGAAGAAGGTGGAAGGAGTATAAACACCACACAGTTGTATTGAATGCTTCTGTGCTACAAGTTTTATCGAATTCAGGAGTGATATGAAAAAAGCTGAGGTACACAGGCAACTAACCTGAGACTGTGTGCAGGGAAATGCTCAGGGAAGTTCAGACTATTCAATATCCAATTGCTTTTTGGTAATTCTTTGGGAATGTGCTTACACTTCCCGTTCACACATTCTAAAGTAATGTGTTATAACATGACTTAATAGTCATTGAACTGTAATATCCCCTGCTACAATTTGTGTTACTATTAATTCAATAGGTGACATTCAAAAGGTATTTTCCTCAACCATTGTGCAGCTCATCAATGTTTGAATCAATCAGACTGAGGGGGCCATATTCACTTTACACACTGCCCTGACAACATGACCCCAGCACCCTGACCCTGAAACCCTGACCCTGACACTGTGACCCTAACACACTGACCCCAGCACAGGGACCCTTACACCCTGACCCTGACACTGTGACCCTGACACACTGACCCTGACACTATGATCCCAGCACTGTGACCCTGACACATGACCCTCACACCCTGACCCGAACACTATGACCCTGATACCCTGTCTCTGACACCCTGACCCTGTGACTCTGACATCCTGATCCTGACATGGCGACCCTGACAAGGAGAAAGTGAGGACTACAGATGCTGGAGATAGATGTTTCGGGCATAAGCCATTCATCAGGACTGAGGCCTGTGGGCCGGGGATTGAGAGATAAATGGGAGGGGGCTGGGGCTGGGGGAAAGTAGCTGAGAATGCAATTGGTAGATGAAAGTGGGAGTGAAGGTGATAGATTGGAGAGGATGGAGCAGATAGATGGGAAAGGTGATGGATAGGTCAAGAGGAGGTTGGAGGAGGGAAAATGAGGAAACTTGTGAAATCCACATTAATCCTCTGTGGTTGCAGGGTCCCAAGGCGGAAGATGAGGCGTTCTTCCTCCAGGTGTTGAGTGGTTAGGGTTTGACAATGGAGGAGGCCCAGGATCTGCATGTCCTTGGTGGAGTGGGAGAGGAGATTGAAGTGTTCAGCCACAGGGGCAGTGGGGTCGGTTGGTGCTGGTGTCCCAGAGATGTTCTCTGAAACAATCCGCAAGTTGGTGTCCTGTCTCCCTGATGTAGAGGAGACTACATCGGGTACAACAGATACAGGAGATGACATTTGTAGAGGTACAAGTAAATATCTGTCGGATGTGGAAGAATCCTTTGGGACCTTGGATGGAGGTGAGGGGGGAGGTGTGGCCGCAAGTTTTGCACTTCTTGTGGTGGGAGGGGAAGATGCCGGGAGTGGGGTGTGGGCTGGAGGGGTGTGTGGATGTGGCAAGGGAGTTCCAAGGGCCTGAGAAATAAATGGGAAAGGGGCCATGCCCCCACCAGCCCTCACCCCACTCCCGGCATCTTCCCCTGCCACCACAAGAAGTGCAAAGTGTGCGCCCACACCACCGCACCCCCTCATCTCCATCCAAGGCCCCAAAGGATTCTTCCACATCCGACAGATATTTACTTGTACCTCTACTGCACTCATTGCATCTAATGTGGTCTCCTCTACATCGGGGAGAACTTGCAGACCATTTCAGAGAATATCTCTGGGACACCCGCGCCAACCAACCCCACTGCCCTGTCACTGAACACTTAACTCCCCCTTCACTCCACCAAAGACATGCAGAACCTGGGCCTCCTCCATCGCCAAACCCTAACCACTAAACGCCTGGAGGAATGACACCTCACGTTCTGCCTTGGGATCCTGCAACCACGCAGGATTGATGTGGATTTCACAAGTTTCCTCATTCCCCCTGCCCCGCCTTATCCCGTCCCAAACCTCGAAATCGGCACTGCCCTCTTGACCTGTCCATCATCATTCATATCTATCCGCTCCACCCTTCTCTCTGACCTATCGCCATTACTCCCACCTTCATCTACCTATTGCATTCTCAGCTACCTTCCTCCCAGCCCAACACTCTCCCATTTATCTCTCAGCGCCCCCCGGCCCACAAGCTCCATTCCTGATGAAGAGCTTATATCTGAAACATCAATTCTCCTCCTCCTCGGATGCTGCCTGACCTGCTGTGCTTTTCGAGCACCACATTCTCAATTGGGACCCTGACACTCTGACCCTAACATCATGACCCTGGCACCCTGACCCTGACACCCTGACCCTGACATTGTGACCCTGGCACCGTGACTCTGACACCCTGAACCTGGCACCGTGACCCTGGCACTGTGACCTGGACACTGCGACCCTGACACTGTGACCCTGGCACCCTGACCCTGACACCCTGACCCTGACATTGTGACCCTGGCACCGTGACTCTGACACTGCGACGCTGAAACCCTGAACCTGGCACCCTGACCCTGACACCCTCACCCTGATATTGAGACCCTGGCACCGTGACCCTGACACTGTGACCCTGACACTGTGACCTGGACACTGTGACCCTGACACTGTGACCCTGGCACCCTGTCCCTGGCACCCTGACCCTGACACTGTGATTCTGACACCTTTACCTTGACACCGTGACCCTGACACTGTGACCTGGACACTGTGACCCTGACACTGTGACCTGGCACCCTGACCCTGACACCCCGACCCTGACATTGTGACCCTGGCACCATGACCCTGACACTACGACCCTGACACCCTGACCCTGATACCCTGACCCTGACATTGTGACCCTGGCACCGTGACCCTGACACCGTGACCCTGGTACTGTGACCCTGACACTGTAACACTGACAGCCTGACCCTGACACCGTGACCTTTACACCATGACCCTGCACTGTGACCTTGATGTTTGAGGATGACATTGTGAATTGACACCATGAACCTGATAATATGGCTCTGACACTAGCCCTCTGCCTTCAGCTGCAAGGCAGAACTTACAGAACCGCACTCTCACTTTAAGACCAGGAACACAGTGAAAGCACAATAACAAATCCTAAAAGACACCAGCCCTTACTCTTACCTGGTCTCCAACTTGTCTCTATGTAACTAGATAGATAAGGACATCTTTCAAATAACAAAGAAGGCACTAACATTCAGTAAACATCACCTGTCTTTATTTGGAGATGCCAGTGTTGAACTGGGGTGTACAAAGTTAAAAATCACACAACACCATGTTACAGACCAACAGGTTTAATTGGAAGCACTAGCTTTCGGAGCGCCACTCCTTCATCAGGTAGTTGTGGTGTATAAGATCATAAGACACAGAATTGATAGCAAAAGTCTACAGTGTGATGTAACTGAATTTATAAATTGAAAAGGACCTGGATTGTTTGTTAAGTCTCTCATCTTTTAAAATGACCATGTTGGTTTCAGTTCTTTCATATGTAAATCACAGAACTTTCTTAAGATTACATTCTCAAGTGAACTTTAAGAATTGGTGTCATATTGGCCCAGATAATGCATTGAAGGTGTGAGGTGCCCTGTGTGAGGTTGTCTGTGCCACAATGTTCAGACCGATTCTAATCTAAAAAACAGATTTACAGAATTTTACATGAATTCATGCAGTTTTGAGCAAACTAAGATATAATTCTGCAAGTACAAATTCACCCACTAATGTATATGTGTGTGCGTGCATGTGGGTATGTGCATGTGTAGGTTTGGGGGTTATGAGGGTCCGTAAGCGACTGTGTGTGTGAATATGTGTGTGGGTGTGTAAAGGGGTATAATCTGTGAGAGGGTGCGTGTGGGAGTGTGAGTGTGGGAGTGTATGTGTGAGTGTATGAGAGAGAGCTTGTGTATGAGAGAGGGTCTACATGTGTGTATGGGTCTGCAGGAGTGTGTGTGTGTGTGTGTGTGTGTGTGTGTGTGTGACACAGACACACACATGAACTTAGAATGTTAAAAATCACACAACATCAGGTTGTAGTCCAACAGGTTTAATTGGAAGCACGCTAGCTTTTGGAGCGACGCTCCTTCATCAGGTGACAATCACCTGATGAAGGAGCGTTGCTCCGAAAGCTAGTGCGCTTCCAATTAAACCTGTTGGACTATAACCTGGTGTTGTGTGATTTTTAACTTTGTACACCCAGTCCAACACCGGCATCTCCAAATCAGAACTTAGAATGGACATTGTCAATGAAAGAAAGCATCTACAAACTGACTTTCACAAAATCAAGACATCCCAAACTGTTTCATTCTGGTGTAGTCACTGTTGTAAAATTTACAGAATCACAGAATTGTGCCAATCCAGAAGGAGTTTATTCGGCCCATCGTGTTTCTCCGGGCTCTCTAAATGAGCACCTAGTGCCATTCCCCCGCCTCCTCTCTGCACTCCGTACATTCGTCCCTTTCGGATAACACAGCTTTCTTGGTAACCTCTCAGACAGCACTTCCTATGCCCTAACCACTCGCTGCTTATTTTACATGTGGGCTTTGCCATTTGCTTTAAACCTGTGCTTTTTTGTTCTTGATCATTTCATGAGTAGGAACAGTCTCTCCCCACTTACTCTGTCCTGACCTCTAATGATTTTGATTACCTCTTACGCCTCCTCTCCAATGTTTTTAAGCAGAAAAGAGTCCCAATTTCTCAAAGTTATCTTCATAACTGATAACTCATAACTCATTCTTAGAACCATTCTCATGAATATTTTCCACCATCTCTGTAATGCCTTCATCCCTTTTGTAAAGTGTGACCACAGAACTGGACACAATATTCCAAATGAGGACAAACTGACATATTTTACAGGTTCAACATTTGGCCCAACAAGTCATTCTCCTATTAAGTTACAGCGTGACTGCTCTGATAATTCTCAACACTTTCCTGCTCCTTCTGATTCTCTTACTAATTAAACTCTGATTATCTCAGCCTTCTGTAACAATCCAGCCTCGACAGTCCTCAGTAGTAAAGATTTCCACAGGTTCACCACCTTTCACTGTCCTAAACTCGAATGAGTACAGATGCAACCCATTCAATCCCTCCGCCTAACAAAATCTCTCCACATGTGGGATCAACCAAGTGAACATTTTCCGGACTGCCTCCAACGCCTATATTATGGCTGCATTATGGCTCAGTTGGGCAGCACAGTGGCTCAGTGGTTGTCACTGCTGCCTCACAGCACCAGGGCTGCAAATGTGTTGCTGGTCAAAGCACAGCAGGTTAGGCAGCATCTCAGGAATAGAGAATTCGACGTTTCGAGCATAAGCCCTTCATCAGGAAGGGCTTATGCTCGAAACGTCGAATTCTCTATTCCTGAGATGCTCCCTAACCTGCTGTGCTTTGACCAGCAACACATTTGCAGCTGTGATCTCCAGCATCTGCAGACCTCATTTTTTACACACAGCACCAGGGACCCAGGTTCGATTCCAGCCTCAGGCGGCTGTCTGTGTGGAGTTTGCACGTTCTCCCCGTGTCTGAGTGAGTTTCCTCTGGGTGCTCAGGTTTCCTCCCACAATCCAAAGATGTGTAGGTTAGATGGATTAGCCATGCTAAATTGCCCAGGGTGTTCAGGGATGTGTGGGTTTGGTGAATAGTCAGGGGCAAATGTAGAGTTATAGGGTAGGGGAATGGATCCGGGGAGGGGGGGGCCTACTTTTTGGAGGGTTGGTGTGGACTTGTTGGGCCGAATGGCCTGTTTCCGCAATGAAGGGATTCTATGACCTTTCCTTGGAAAAGGGGGCCAAGACTATTCACAGTATTCCAGCTGTGGTCTGATTAGTGCCTTGTCCAGTTTTAGCCAAGCCTCCCCACTTCAATACTCCCTTCCCTTTGCACAACACTGTCAAGTTTGGAAAGTTTGAGGAGAAGGCACGATAAATTAATTTATTAGTGTCAGGCTAAACTCAAACCTACAGTTTCACAGCAAGTTTTATTGTCATTCTCAAGGCTGGGCTCATTCTGCTCTGAGGTAATGGTAGCACATCTTCTCTCAGCAGTTTGATCCAAATGAATGATTGCTGGACCCCTAGTTTGGTCCATTTCAAAAGTTCCTGTGTAATTTATTAAAGTGCATTAAGAAAGTATGTTGCAAGGAAAAAAAAAACAGGCAGATAAGAGCCTGTGTGCACTAAAGTCACCAATATACTCAGACTGAGTCATGAAACAGGGCGAAAGTGGGTACTGCAGATGCTGGAGATCAGAGTCAAGATTAGAGAGGTGCTGGAAAAGCACAGCAGGTCAGGCAGCATCCGAGGAGCAGGAAGATCAACATTTCAGGCAAAAGCTCTTCATTAGGAATGCTGTGCTTTTCCAGCACCACTCTAATCTTGGGTAATGAAACAGTCTTCCTTCCCTAAGGGAAATTAGGAGAGGGATTTGCATTAATGAGTGTCTGGGCACCTGAGGGCCTGAGTGGTGAAAGGATGGAAATCTGGGAATGTAGGGAGTTCGGAGGTTTGCAGCATTGAAGGAGGTACCAGGAATAGGAAAGAGCAAAGATTAAGGAGGAACTTGTACACCAGGCTGAGAACTTTAACATTGAGACCTTGCTAGACCAGCTAAAGTGAGTTCTAAGGCTGGTGGGTAGTGAGAGGTGGGGGTGGGGGGGTGGAGAGATGGGGGTTTGGAGAGGTGGGGTGTGGAGAGGTGGGAGTCTTGGCTGAGTGGGACTTAGTAGCCATTAGGAAGGGGTCAGCAGAGGTTTGGACAAGCTCATATTTGGGGGCAGTGATAGAAGATGGGACTCATTCAGGAGAAGATTGGAAAAGTTGAGACGACAGGAAACAAAAGACATTGATCAGGGGTTCAGCAGCAGATGAGCTGAGGCAGGAGTTGATAACATTACAAGCTGAGTTTTTCCAGCAATTTCTGAAAAAGGCAGTCTTGATGATGGAGAGGATAAGAGGTTGGAATGCCACCCCAGGATAAAACTATTACAGTTTACCCAACGGGTATAAACCCCAGAGAGACAATAATGAGGGGGGCATTAGAGAGTTCCTGCGAATGAGCAAGTTAGAAAAGGAGGTAAGTAAGACTCGATGGAGACACAGGTTGCTTTGAGAAGGGACGGTGTGTAGCAGAGAGACATATATCTTAGACAAGAGATGAAAGTTCAACAGAGCAAGAGGCAATAAAATCAGGGCAATAAAATCTGTTGCCAACATCAAATACAAGATAGATCCAATAAATTAAAACTATTAGTCTCCATCCTGTTTGAGGCTCAGAGTCCATGGAGCTCGAGTCTCATTATAACAGGCACTGGGTGGTATTTCATCCCCAGGTCTACCTTGTCTTTATTGCATGTAGCCAAATGTGGCTATTCAAAGAGAGAGTATTTAACATAAGGATTAACTGGTGTGTATTGGAATAACTGCAGGATATGTGCCCACGCACAAACATAAACGCCGATAAAGCCACAGAGAGTCACTCAAATATTCAGAAAATATACACACACACCAAGTGCACTCACAGTCACACACACAGATAGACATTCTCACACAGGCACAAAGTATGCGTGCATACTCACACGGAAACACACAGAGAAGGTGTGACAGGACTGAGGGGATGAACTTTGACCCCTGACCTTCCATTGCTAAATAGCAGACAATTTTAAGAAAACAAGAGCAGATGGTACTTATTGTGCCTCTATTTTTTGAACAAGAAAACTCCTTTGATGTGCATTTGCAGGGAGGGGACAGAAATGTAAAAACAGTGTTTGACAAGCACCAAGAGAAACAGAAAGCTCTGCAGAGGCCGATCAAAGGACAGGGACTGCCTGCGATGAGGCTCCATTGAATCTAAAACCCAAATTGACGCAACAGCTAGAGAACAGCCTCCCCTGTTATTCAATGTTACCCCAGTTTACATCTCCACCTCCACATTTTAAGTGCATTGACTTTCTTGTTGTCAAAAATTACAATGCAGTTGTGTTCAAACACTGCAGGGAGTTCCATCTCCATCACTATCCCTCTCCACCCCCCTATCAACATGGACCCGTTAGCATATTACTTGGACATCAGGATCACAATATCAGACCCTACAGAATCATAGATTTGTCACAACACAGAAAGAGGTCATTCGGTCCCTTAACACCTGCACTAGCTCTTCAAATGGGCATTATTTCCTAATATCAATCTCCTGATTTTCCCCATCCCTTTGCACGTTATTTCTATCTAAGTTAAAAATCACACAACACCAGGTTATAGTCCAACAGGTTTAATTGGAAGCACTAGCTTTCAGAGCGCCACTCCTTCATCACATGGTTCTGACACACAGCAGTGCTCCAAAAGCTAGTGCTTTCAATTAAACCTGTTGGACTATAACCTGGTGTTGTGTGATTTTTAACTTTGCACACCCTAGTCCAACATCAGCATCTCCAAATCACTTCTATCTAAATAATCATCCAATGCTCTCTTGAATTCTTCAATTGAAACTCCGTCCACCATATTTCCAGGCAGTACATTCCAGACCCAAATGATTCACTGACTGAAAATGTTTTTCTCACTTCACCCTTGTTGCTTCTGCACATCACTTGAAAACTATGCCCTTTTATTCTTGTTCCTTTTATGACTGGGAACAGGCTTGTTCATTCCCATCTACTTTATTCAGCGTGCACATGATTTTGAAAACTCAGTCAAACCTCCTCTCGGCCATTCTCTCTTGGAACAGTCTCAACTCCTTCAATCTATCATCATCACTGAAGTTTCTCATTCCTGAAACCATTCCTGTCAATTGCTTCTGCCCTCTTTCTCCAGCGCACTCACATCCTTCCTATAATGTGGTGTCCAGAACTGTACACAATACTCCAGCTGAAGACTAACAAGTGCCTTGTACAAATTCAACATCACATTGACCCTAACCCTCACCCCAACCCTTACCCTTATCCTAACCCTAACCTAACCCTATCCCTATCTGCAAAGGCTATTGGAGACATCAGGAAGAGCAGATCTAATGGAGAGTGCTTTCAAAAAGCCAGCACAAGTACAGTGGGCCAAATGGCTTCCTTCTATGCTGCAAAATTCAATGATTATTCTCTTCTGAAGAAGACACATTTTTGACTTGAAATGTCAACTTTGTTTCTCTGAATACGAAGCTACTAATTGTGTTAATATTTACAGCTCTTCAGAGGACGCTAAAGTCATAGAGCAGAGAAACAGAACCTTCAGTCCAACCAGTCCGTGCCAACCCTAATCCCTAAATAAACTAGTCCCACCTGCCTACGCTTGGCCCTTATCCCTCCAAACATTTCTTATTCATGTACCTATCCAAATGTCTTTTAAATATTATAACTGTGCCTGCATCCTCAACAGGGCAGCATGGTGGCTCAGTGGTTAGCACAGCTGCCTCACAGTATCAGGGATCCCGGTTCAATTCCCACCTTGGGCAACTGTCCGTGTGGATTTGGCAAATTCTCCCCATGTCTGTGTGGGTTTCCTCCCACAGTCACAAAGATGTGCAGGTCAGGTGAATTGGCCATGCTAAATTGCCCATAATGTTAGGTGCATTAGTCAGGGTTAAATGTAGGGGAATGGGTCTGGGCGAGTTACTCTTCGGAGGGTCGGTGTGGACTTGTTGGGCTGAAGGGCCTGTTTCCACACTGTAGGTAATTAATTTAATCAAAACTTCCTTTGGAAGTTCATTCCATACAAGAGCCACTCTCTGTGCATAAAAATTGCCCTTTGTGGCTTTTTGAAATCTTTCTCCTCTTGCCTTAAAATTATATCCCCTAGTCTTAAATTCCTCCACCCTAGGGAAAAGACACCAGCCATCCACCTTATTTAGAACAACTTTTCTGTTTTTATTTCAAATTTCTAGCATACACAATACTCCACGATTATTTAATTGACAATATCCTCGTGATTTTATTGTGTCTAGTGTGCACTGACAATCCTACCTCTGTGATTTTCTACACAGTTTGCAGAACGTGATATGAAGGACTGGGCATGTGACATGAGGTACAAGATAGAAATAGTCCATTCAGCCCAACTAGTCCATGTTAGGACACTGGCTCATAACCACAATGTATGATTTAACGTTTAATTTCAAGATGTGTTTTTTGTTTAGAAGAGAACTGCCATAGGCAAATAAAGTCTGCAAATGTGGATTCAGTTGCTGGCTGACAGGGTCCTGTGTGGGACCCATGGGAATGTCACACAAGTGTTTGGGAAACTTCAGAGTGAGAGAAATGTAACAGGAGGAGATAACAAGATTAGATTACTTACAGTGTGGAAACAGGCCCTTCGGCCCAACAAGTCCACACCGACCCGCCGAAACGGAACCCACCCATACCCCTACATTTGCCCTTTACCTAACACTACGGGCAATTTAGCATGGCCAATTCACCTGACCCGCACATCTTTTTGGACTGTGGGAGGAAACCGGAGTACCCGGAGGAAACCCATGCAGACACAGGGAGAACGTGCAAACTCCACACAGTCTGTCGCCTGAGTCAGGAATTGAACCCAGGTCTCAGGCACTGTGCGGCAGCAGTGCTAACCACTGTGCCACTCTGCCGCCCACGATTCAGTTGCTGGCTAACAAGGGAAGACTTACTACCTAGCATCCTCTGAGCAGAAAGCCAGCTCTTACAGATTTTCTTGTGTTTTGCCCTTTGTTATAATCAGCCTCTGGGTGAGGTTCTCCAATTTGTTTTGATTCCAGATAGAATGCTTCCAATTGCTAGACATTCAGGTGAGGAAGAATGAACTTGCTCCATTTCTTTGTTAATGCACTGCTTTGGTTGGTCGCAATAAGGTCAATATATAAAAGGTTCCTTCCCTTGTGGGTACATTTCTCCCTCATCCGAATGAACTCATTTTTTGTTTAAAGGAGACAATTTAACCAGGCTTGTGCAAAGACAGTGAGTTTACTAATGACGAAACAGAAGAAGAAATAGTCATGCAACACAGATACCAGGAGCTAGGAATAGGAGGTGAGCAATGGTGCCTCTGGCTCTGATGTTCCACGCATAATAATCATCATTCCAATGAGGATCACGGCATTGACCTCCTGTTCCAAAGGCGCTGCCATGCACAGACCTCAGAGATCTGCGCAGAAGGAAAAAAAAATTAGAGGGAACGCTGGAAGTGAGTCCAAGACAATGGAAGTGAGTCCAAAAAGATAAATGTTAAAAAAGATATATGGATCAGCCTCTAAATTGTTCATGAAGATCAGAGAAGATGTAGCACAATTGCCCTTGACATTGTCAGTTGAACAGTCGATTTTGAGATTCGCGGGTTTTCAACTTGGCAGAAATCCTATTGTTCTGATCCCTTTGGGCAGTGCCTGAATTAGTGCGAGGAAATTTGAAGTGACTGTTTCTGAAAATAGTGACCTTCACAGCACTGGTGTCCACACAATATGATGTCTGGCCAATAACACAGACGGACTGGTGCTGCAGTCATTTTTAACTCCTTTTTGTATATTCATGGTGGATAAGACATGCATGTCTTCAAGTCTTGGAGATGTCAGTGTTGGACTGGGCTGTACACAGTTAAAAATCACACAACACCAGGTTATAGTCCCAACAGGTTTATTTGAAATCACAGCTTTCGGAGTGCTGCAATGCTGTAAAAGCTTATGATTTCAAATAATTATAAGAATCACACAACACCAGGTTATAGTCAAACAGGCTTAATTGGAAGCACTAGCTTTTGGAACACCACTCCTTCATCAGGTGATTGTGAAGTATACAATTGTGTGCTCCACAACCACCTGATGAAGGAGCAGCGCTCTGAAAGTTAGTGCTTCCAATTAAACCTGTTGGACTATAACCTGGTGTTGTGTGATTTTTTAACTATGTCTTCAAGAGGTGGTGTTTTGCTAAATAAAGGGATACTCGTGCTCCTCATTATCTCCTCTTGTGAAATCTCTCCCTGTTTGACACTTCCCTGACAGTGCACAGATGCAACATTCCATTGTCCTTATGTAGGAATTTACAAAACAGTCACTGAACCTGCAGTTCTTTCCTGTAGGAGCCATCTTTTAAACAAATAAATTTAGAAATTAATAATATAAAATGTCTGTAAATACTGCATAGCTCTGTTGCTTCATCAAAACACATTTCAGGAATATACAGAATATGTTTACAATTTACTGCTGCCCTGTTTTGTGTATGCTTGTGGGAGATGGTGTATTAATGGTAAAAAGAAATTTTTCCTGAATTTCCTCCTGGAATTATGAGCGACCATTTTATTTTTTAAATGTAAATTCACTCATGGGACATGGACATCGCTGGCTGGGCCAGCATTTATTGCCCGTCCCTTGAGAAAGTGGTGGCGAACTGCCTTCTTGAAACGCTGTAGTCCTTGTGCTATAAGTAGATCCACAATGCCCTAAGGGAGGGAATTCCATGATTTTAACCCAGTGACAGTGAGGAAACGGCAATATATTTCCAAATCAGGTTGGCGAGTGGCTTGGAGGAGAACTTGCAGATGGTGGTCTTCCCATGTATCTCCTGCCCTTGTCCTTCTAGATGGATCATGGGTTTGGAAGGTGCTGTCAAAGGACCTTTGGTGAATTTCTGCAGTGCATCTTGTAGATAGTACACACTGCTGCTACTGAGTGTCAGTAGAGGGAATGGATACTCGTGGATATAATGCCAATCAAGCTGCCAATTTTAAGTCTCTACAAACCTGAGCAGTGGGTACAAAGTTGCAAAATGTATGGCATCTAGATGGTCCAAGTTCTATTAACTGAAAAGTACAGAAGACAATATGCCATGAAGCAAGGAGCAGGGACCCTAGGTTTGGGTTTTAGAGACCTGCAGACTATAGGAGTAGGGAGGCGAGGAACTGGATGAAATGCTGAGAGGATGTTTCCCCTATGGGAGTAACTAGAACTCGGGAGCACAATTTAAAAATAGGGGCCTCCCTGATAGGACCAAGATGAAGAGAAAAGCATTCCAAATGGTGAAGCACATTCGAGGGGCCAAATGGTCTTCTGTTGCTCCTGGATATTGATAATGGGAGACTCAGTGATGGTAACACCATTGAATGTCACACTTTAGCCACTGTCTGCTCACTGGAAAATTCCAGGCAGTGCAAACAGAGGCCTCCGCAAACCCTACAATCGGCTGGGGAAAGCAACACTGAGTTCAGCTTCCGGAAAGTGGTTCGGAGGAGGGACTGTGCTCGGAAACCGCCAAGCTGCCCTGTGCCTGGAAACTCTGGAATGCCGGACTCTGTTGCAACCACTGGAAATGATTAAAATTTCACCCCAACAATCCTCCCGAATGTGGCCTGGTCAATCATTGTCAGTTCAAAAAGAAAATTAAATCAGTATGTTTTCAGAGGGAACCTGGTTCTGTCCAAAACACTGTATTCGGTTCTGCCAAGTTTGCGCTCAGTTTCTCAATGTGGCCTCAGATCAGACAAGCACAAACACTCAGCCTCTCCCGATACTTATCGCTTTCGGACATTCAAATCAAATGCAACACAGGTCCTACTTTTACAGTTATTGATAAAATAGGTATGATATGTCATGTGAAAAGCTCGATTAATTCAGAATGTCAGGCCCAGCATGGCCACAGCCTGGACTTACACACATACCTCGAGGTTATTCCAAAGCGATCTTGCGGACTCAAGGTAAAGCCCAGCATGGTCTGGAGTAAAGACCCAACACGAACGATAGACCAGGTGCCAGCGTGGACTGTGTTGGAAGGACTGTTATTCTGAATTTATTATTTCCTTATTTTTCTAATTAATTCCTATGATCTGTATTGCTGCACTTTTGATTCCTTTATTTTTCCAATTTTTACTCCCTGAGAGTTTGCACTTAGGAATCTGTACCGTGACTTGTAAACTTTTCACAGTGCTCATTTGAGTATGGGTGACAATAAAGCTAATTCTAACATCAGATAGAGTCGCATAAATTTGCCTGAAACGTCAATTGTCCTGCTGCCTAATGCTGTGCTGCTCCAGCACCCACTCTCGACTCAGCTCCAGCATCTGAAGTACTCACTTTGTATAAATTATTCCCCACAGCTGCCTCAACCACCATTGAGATTTCTTTCCATCTTAGATCATAAGACATAAAAGCAGAATAGGTCATTCAATCCACTGAGTGTGCCCTGTCATTTACTGAGATCTTGGCTGATCTGACAATCCTCAAGTCCACTTTCCTCCCTTTCCCCAATAACCTTTGACTCTCTTCCTGATTAAAAGTCTTTCCATCTCAGCCTTGAATATAATTAATGGGCCCAGCCTTGACAGTCCTACGCAGTAAAGAATTCCACAGATTCACTACCCTCTGAGAGAATAAATTCCTCCTCATCTTAAATCCACAAGTCTTTATTCTGATATCATTCCTTCTGGTCCTAAACTCGCTCAAGGGGAAACAACGTTTCTGCAATCAACCTGTCTAGTCCCCTAAGAATCTTGTATGTGTCAATAAGGTTGCCTCTCACTCTTCTAAAATTCCAATGAGTACTTCCAGACTCGACCACGGTGAGAAAATCCTGACCAGCTTCTCACCCTCCACCACCCGCAAATTCAGCTCATCCACACCTCTGCTGGCATTAGGTAACACATGCCACGTCCTACTCACTCATCATGGCTTGTGCTCAGAGATCTATACTACCCAGCAGTGCCTTCATTTTAAAATATCTATTCATAGCCTTTTCCCGTACTCCCCAACTCTGTAATCTCCTCCAGCCAACAGTACTCCAAGCTCCCTGCATTCTGTTGCATGCTATTTCAATGTTCAGCTGCCTGGGCCCTAAAATTCCCTTCCGAAACATCTCTCCATCTCCTTCTCCTTCTTTAAGATACTTTTGATGAAAACCTTTCAGCCCCTTCTCCTAAGAGAACCTTATGTGACTCGGAGTCAAATTTATTTGACAATTTCCTCTCTGAAGCACCCTGGTGCATTTTACAGTGTTACAGTGTAATTGTTAAATGGAAATTGTGTGCTGCTGCTCAGTTAATTGAGCTATGTATTGTAAAACGCAAGCCACTGGTTTAAAGATGTTGAGACTATGGGAGCTCGTTGCTGGAGAAGTGGGGCTCGGGGAAAGTTATGTTTGAGATTCACAGGATGGCAAGTACATAACCTGCTCCAAAACTCAAAGGCAAGTGCAGCGGCCAGTAAATTCTGGAGATAAGTCAAGAACATTTCTCAAGCCTTATATGAGGCTTTGTGTTTAAGAAGAAGCCTTAACAAAGTGATGTCAACAGTCGCTGCAAAGTTGGAATGTAAAGAAATACACATTTTTTTTCTTCTTCAAAACACATAGCTGTGTTGGGGACATTTTGCTTGCTGCACAAAGAGTTTACTCACTAAACCACCTACTGAACATGCAAAAAGCTGTTTAGTCCAATCACCAAACAGTCAAACTCTGAGTTCATTACGTTCCATAGTTGTGTGAGCTTAATTTTATTCAAAATCAACCGCACTGGAACAACCGAAACTTTAAACACAGTGAAACGTCCCGAGGTGGGAAACGTTACCTCATCAGGGCATATTAGAACAGATGACTGAAAGCTTCATCAAGGAGTCAGGGTTGAAGGAACACACTGAAAAGTGGAAAGAGAGGTGTTGATGTTACTGGAGAGAAAGTCAGAGCCAAGGGGCCCAGGCAGGTAAATATCAGAGATGTGCAAGGAACGAGAATTGGAGAAATGTGGGGATCACCATAGAATCCCTACTGTGCGGAAGTAAGCCATTCAGCCATGCCAACCCTCTGAAGAGCATCCCACCTGACCCATTCCCCCTACATTTCCAATGGCTAATCCTGGACACTATGTGGCAATTTAGCATGGTCAATCCACCCTAACCTGCACATTTTGGACTCCGGGAAGAAACTAGAACACCCAGATGAAAACCACACAGATGCAGGGAGATATGTACATAGTCACCTGAGGGTGGAATTGAACCCAAATCCCTGGTGCCATGAGGCAGCAGTGATAACCACTGAGCCACCGTGCCACCCTCTCAGAGGATTGCAAGACCAGATGAGAGAAGAGTAAGACCAGACGGAAAACAAAGATGTCAGTTTTAATACTCAATCATCAATTCATAATTTCTTCCCTGCTAAATCTTTTGTTCTATTTTTGATTTAGGTTTTGCAATGCCTTAGATTCTGTTGGATGTAGAAATATGCAGTGTTGAGGGAGGCCAATCAGTTCATCGAGGCCAGGTTGCTGCTAGCTCTTTAACATGAGTTACGTGCTTGAGTCTGATTTCCCTGCACAGTCAGGGCAATAGGTTCAATGCTTTGAGCAGTGTTGAAACTGAAGATGACAGTGTAATAAGTTCTCTGTAAGAAGAGAGCAGAGAAATTCATGACTACATCTAACCATGAGGCAGGAGAACTGATGATACTGTGGAACTTGATTCACCAGAGTAGTTGAGCTAAGTAGTATCAGTGCATTTAAGAGGTAACCAAATAACCAGAGAAATAGAAATGGTATAGAAGAGTGCACTGAAGAGAGGTGGGTGGAAGCTAAACACTAGCATGAACTGGTTGGGCTGAATGGCCTATTTCTGTGCTGTTTGGCCCTTGGTTCAAGTCCAGGGCTTGAGCACAGAAATCAAGGCTAACTCTCCAACACAGTACTGAGGGAGTGTATCATGATTGCAGTTTATCATCTTTTGATGATTAGATTAGATTCTGTCCAGTGTGGAAACAGGCCCTTCGGCCCAACAAGTCCACACCGACCCTCCAAAGAGTAACCCACCCCCCTCTGACTAATGCACCTAAACAACAATTGAAAATTTCCCATGGCCAATTCACCTAACCTGCACATCTTTGGAATGTGCGAGGAAACTCACGCAGGCATGGAGAGAACATGCAAACTCGACCCAGACAGTCGCCCACAGCTGGAATCGAACCTGGGACCCTGGCGCTGTGAGGCAACAATGCTGACCACTGAGCTGGTAAGGTGTGACCCAGCCAGTCGGAATGTAGGAGATCAAACAAGACATTTATAAAATTGTGAGGAATAGAATAGAGTTAATGGTAGCTGTCTTTTCCCTTGGGTGGGGGATTTCATGGCTAGGGGACACATTCCTGCTCCTCGGATGCTGCCTAACCTGTTGTGCTTTTCCAGCACCACTCTAATCTTGGCACATTTTAAAGATGAAAGGAGAGAGATTTTAAAAAGACACAAGGGGCAAATTTTTTACACAGAGAGTGGTTCGTGTATGGAATGAACGTCCTGAGGAAGTGATGGATCCGGGCACATTTACAACATTTAAAAGACTTAGCAAGTACATGATTATGAAAGGTTTGGCGGGATATGGGCCAGGAGCTGGTAGGTGGGACTAGTTTAGTTTGAGATTATGTTCGGCATGGACTGGTTGGACCGAAGGGTCTTTTTCTGTGCTGTATGACTCTATGATTCTAAAAGCAAGGGAGTTGTCCCCGGCACCCTGTAGAATATCTATGTCTCGACCAACATCTTGAAAATAACAGAGCATCTGGTTATTACCACTTTGCTGCTTATGGAATCTTGCGGAGGAGGAAGTGAGGACTGCAGATGCTGGAGATCAGAGCTGAAAAAATGTGTTGCTGGAAAAGCGCAGCAGGTCAGGCAGCATCCAAGGAGCAGGAGAATCGACGTTTCGGGCATAAGCCCTCCTTCAGGATTCCTGAAGAAAGGCTTTATGCCCGAAACGTCGATTCTCCTGCTCCTTGAATCTCGCTGTGCACAAAGTTACTGCCGCATTTCCCATGTTGCTGCAGTCTCTATACTTCAAAAGATATCTAATTGGCTGAAAAATGCTTTGTCATATTGGAGGGGGTTTGGGGGAGAGGGGGGTGGTGTGGGGGTGGAGGTGAAATGCCTGTAACAACCACAGACATTTCCTCCTCTCTGTTACCCTTCGTTCTCAGTTGCAGCGTCAATTTTGTCAAATAAAAATTACAATACGTTCACAACCAGTGAGCCTAACTTTCCTCAGGCTCTCTGGAGCTCTCCCCATCACTGCCGAGCGTTCAGGAGTTTCAAACGCCTTGTGTCAGATTCTTGCCCTGACTGAAATTCCCCAACCAAACTAACTCCATAATTCCCTAACTCCATAAGACCATAAGACATAGCAGTGGAAATAAGGCCATTCGGCCCATCGAGTCCACTCCCTGACTCCTGACCTGCGAAGGCGAGGGTGAATCGTTAGAGTGTTTTCATTCCCAGCTCCATTATTCTTCCCACTTTTCACCTCTGTTTTGCAAGGTCATGAATGAGTTACAACGTTTAGAAGTACATGATTTGGATCAGTACCTGAATAAGAAATGCTTGGAGGGACATGGGCCAAGTGTAGACAGGTGCGACTAGCTTAGTTTGGATTATGGTCGGCATGGACTGCTTGGGCCGAATGGTCTGTTTCCGTGCTGTATGACTCTATGACTGAGACTATGACATAAAGTCAAAGAGTAATTCTATTGAAGAGTCATCCCAGACTCGAAATGTTAACGCTGTTTCTCTCTCCATAGGTGCTGCCAGGCCTGCTGAGTTTCTCCCAGCATTCTCTGTGTTTGGTTCAGAATCTGCCATCACCGTCTCACTTACTAGCTTTGCACCTAAAGGAGTGACGGTTCAACCTCTGTGTTCCGTTCTAATATATAACTGCCACTAGAAGCCATGACCAGTCAATTTCTGATCAAATCTGATTATCTGGGCAACAGATTATAATTTTATATCACTTCGGAGGGCCCTTTCTTATTTTGTTCTGTCGTGTGAAAGTTGGTCATGTAGGATTTTAGAGTGGAGATAAGGAGAAACTTCTTCTTAAGGGGTGGTAGGTATAGGACAGATGTTAGGGGTAGATTCTTTACTCAGCGAGTCGTGAGTTCATGGAATGCCCTGCCAGGAGCAGTGGTGGACTCTCCCTCTATATGGGCATTTAAACGGGCATTGGATAGGCATATGGAGGATAGTGGGCTAGTGTAGGTTAGGTGGGCTTGGATCGGCGCAACATCGAGGGCCAAAGGGCCTGTACTGCGCTGTATTTTTCTATGTTCTATGTTCTTCAGCCAGATAGTGGGGAATCGATGGAACTCACTGCCACAGACAGCTGTGGAGGCCAGGTCACTGAGTATATTTAAGACTGAGATGGATAGGTTCTTGAATGTCAAGGGGACCAAGGGTTACGGGCAGAAAGAGGGAGAATGGGGTTGAGAAACTAATCACCTGTGATTGGATGGTGGAGCAGACTCAATGGTTGAATGGCGTAATTTCTGCTCCTGTGTCTTATGGTCGTATGGTCTCGTGGATTTTAAGAGTGGGCAGTGAAGGTGAGAACAGTCACCAATTAGTGACTGCACATTTGAAGTTAAAATGGTTGGAAATAGAAGCGGAGAACACAGGGATTGAACTGAGGACCTTTGGGTCTGTGACGCACTGGGTTTGGGTAAGAGCTTGTGGGGTAAAACTCCTAGCCCACACGATGAGAGCGAAGGTGTAGGACGAGGCATTTTATAGCTTCAAAGAAGAAATTAGGAGGAAGGCCAGAGGCAGCTACCTCATCAATTACAATCCAAATTCTCACAACTAATCGATCCCTTCCTTTCTGACGGTCTTTCATTTTCAAACCTCCGTTTGGCCTCTTCCCCACCTTGACCTCTTTCAAACTTCTGCTCAGCCCAACGATCGAGGAAGCCTCCCGTTCCTTGGGGAAACATGATCATTGCCCTCAAAAAAACAACCAGCTCTCCTTGCTCCGACTGCACCTTCCACTAGCCCCAGCTCCGACACCCTCAGCGGCCTCTTTCTAACCCAGGTGCTGCGATTCTCCAACTTGTCAGCTCTGCCCTGCACGTGTCCCCAGGGCAGAAATCCACTATCGGGGTAAGGGGATAGCGGCTTCGAACTCTCTCCTCACTGCCCAGCTTCAAAGGCAAAGAGCTACCCGCCTGCCAGCGATTGTGACAGTGCAACACAGCGGGGCCACAGCAACAACAATGGCCTGCATTTACGTAGCACCTACAATGCCACAGAACCGTCCTAGGGCATTTTAAAGGACTGTAAATCAGATTGGGTTCTTTCTCTTTCCCCTGGGGTTAAAGCTCTGTCTGTCTGTCTCTCTCTCTCTCCATCTCTCTCTGAAACACACACATACAAAACACACATGCACACACACACACCCAGACCAAGCCCACTGAGCACCCCCCCCCCCCCTCCCCCCACCCATCTTACCTTGGGGGTTGGGCTGGAGATTGCGCCTCATCCAGTCGTAAGGGTTCCGCCTCGGGGAGCTGGGGGAGAGCTGGGGGACCATGGTGCTCATGGAAGGCAGCAGGCCAGCCCCACCCTGGGGCTGCACGGGGGTGAAGTCGGAGGGGCCGAACGCCAGCTGCCCCGGCGAGGTGGTGACGGCGGGGGCACCTGCTCCATAGCTGTGCCATTCGTCCCGGGGTGGCACGTAAGGGGAGCTCCAGGTCCCGGCAGACTGAGGGTGGTGCGAGTCCGTGCTGATCCCAGAGACATGGTGGTGATAACCGGCAAAGTCGGAGTACTGAGGAGGGGGAGGAGGGGGTGCAAAGTTCTGGGGGCTTAGGTTCAAGCTGGGGTGCCTCACCGAATTCGGATACATGCTACTTTCCTTATCCAGGAGGTAACTGACATACATGTTGGCTGCGTCCAGCCAGGAACATGCTGAATCTCCACAAGCCTGGAAAGGGCAGTTTTGGTTCTCGCTCACAGTTCGTAACACTCCTCCCTGACACACACACTCACACACGCGTACACACACACACACACAAACACACACACAAACACACGCACGGTTTCTCATTAACCATCTCTTACTTAAAACCCACCCTGACGTCACAGCCTGGCTCTCTGTCTTTGCTCATTTGCATTGAAAGAATTTTTTTCTCACTCCCAGAGATTACAACTTCAAACAGAGTAACAAAGGTTAAGGAGGAGGGATATTCTCCTCATTCCCCCTGGTCTCTTGTTACTAGTGCTGGGTGATAGGATTGAGATAAATAAAACACCAGGTTCAGAAAAATGGAGACAGATGAGGCAACAATTTAACAAGTTTATTGTGAACTTTCCTCAAAGGATTCTGTTTGCTACAGATTCACTTTACATCCCAAATCTTACATGTTCAGTTAGACTATCCAGAACATAAAAGTAGGGGCAGATGTCAATCATTCTGCCCCTCTAGCCTGCTGCACCATTCAATAAGGTCATTACTGATCTATTGTGACCTTGATGTAGAGGTGCCAATGTTGGACTGGGGTTGGCAGAGTTGGAAGTCACATGACACCAGGTTGTGGTCCAACAGGTTTATTTGAAATTCATAAGCGTTCAGAGCATTACCCCTTCATCAGGTGATAAAGGAGCAACACTCTGATTTCAATGAACTTGTTGGATTATAACTTGCTGTCATGTGACTTCTGATGTGGACTTAACTCCACCTTCCTGTCTGTCCAATATAATGATTGACTTCTATGTCAATGAAAAATCTCACTTACTGAAGCCTTGTTCATATTCGATGATTTGGAGATGTCGGTATTGGACTGGGATGTTCAAAGTTGAAAATCGCACAACACCAGGTGAGAGTCCAACAGGTTTAGTTGGAAGCACTAGCTTTCAGAGCGCCGCTCCACAACCACCTGATGAAGGAGCAGCGCTCCAAAAGCCAGTACTTCCAATTAAACCTGTTGGACCATAACCTGGTGTTGTGTGATTTTTAACTTTGTTTATATTCAATGACATGGCCTCTGTGGTTTCTGGGCAGGGAGAATTGCTGAACCTCCAAGAGAACAACTTCCTCCTCATTAGATTAGATTAGATTACTTACAGTGTGGAAACAGGCCCTTCGGCCCAACAAGTCCACACCGACCCGCCACCCACCCATACCCCTACATATACCCCTTACCTAACACTACGGGCAATTTAGCATGGCCAATTCACCTGACCCGCACATCATCTCTGTCTTAAATTGGAGGCTGCCCATTTTGAAAATATGTCCCCTAGTAAAACACCACCTAGGTCTCTCTGCACTGCGGATGAACGTCTCTCCATTTAAATACTCTGCTTTTTTAATCTTCCTGCCAAATAAGCAACCTCACATTTACCTACATGCATACACCAACTGACAATATTTTGCTCACCTTTCCACCTCTCAATGATCCTTTGCAGACTTATAGATCCTCTTCACAGTTGAGCCAGTCTCAATCAGACCCGTTCTGGACTGTGAGTGCTTTTAGTCTTTGTAAACTGACCATTTCAATGTTCTCCTGTTCAGTCTCACTCTCCTTAAACTGTGCCTCTGCTGGCAATATCCTAATTCTCATTAGGGCATCACTGATCTACATTGGCCCCCACTCCATCGATGCCTTAATTTCATCCCTCTTTTCAAATCCCTCTCTGTTCTTCTCCCTCTGCATCCCCATAACCATCTCAAGCCCCACAATTCTCCACAGTTTCTGTATTCTTTTAATTTTGGTCCATTATACTTTCACTATTCTAGTTGCTTCATCAATAGTTTGCCATGCCTTCATCTTTCAGAGATTAAAATTGGAGAGATCCACAGTTCTCGGAGGGTTGTTAGTATTTATAGTGATTGGAACCAGGTCAATCTTATTGACTATGAGATCCTTGATTGGGGTTGTTAGCCCGGGCCAATCAGGGAGCCCTGAGCAATAGATATAAACAGGAAATTCAGAATCTCCTCACTTCAGGGACTGACTCCAAACTGGCTGGCCAAAGCCAGTGTACTACACACACGTAAATAAAGAGCGACTTGGTTACAGGATATCGGCATCTGTGCAGTTATTTTCAGTATTGAAGGTAATACTCTGATAAGCAGCGTCGAAGCTATGGAGAAGCTTGAGTGGGAAAGAAGAACTGGAAGTGAGCCAGATGCATAGTGTGTTGCTATCTGGAGTAGATTGTAAATTCATGCCAACTCACTGCTCAAGATGAAGCGTGCCACCAATAGCCTCTTTAAGGGTATGAAACAGCAGGCCTGCTTGGACTAGTGTCGGAGAAGGAAGCTACCTGCTGGTCTAACTAGGAATGTCTCTTGTAGTTCATAGAGTAGTAGAGTCATACCGTACAGAAACAGTCTTCTGTCCAACTCATCCGCACCGATCCAACATCCCATTTGCCAGCACTTGGCCCATATCTCACTAAACCCTTCCTATTCATGTACCCATCCAGATGCCTTCAAATATTGTAATTGTACTCACCTCCACCATTTCCTCTGGTAGTTCATTCCATACACGCACCACCCTCTGCTCCTTAGGTCCCTTTTAAATCTTTCCCCTCTCACATTAAACCTATGTCCTCTCATTTTGGGCACCCTGCCCGGGGTAAAGGTCTTTGGTTTTTCGCCCTATCCATGTTCTCGCATGATTTTGTAAACCTCTGTAAGGTCACCCTTCAGCCTCTGATGCTCCAGAGAAAATAACCCCTGACTATTCAGCTCCTCTGTATAGCTCAAACCCTCTAATCCTTTCTGCACCAAACACAAGTTTATTTCATGTTAGCCTGTAGTTATAGGTTATACTTATACAATCAACATTGTTACAGAGGCATTTCAGGGGAACCAGAAGTTAGATCTCACTTCTTTGAGATCTGAAGATTCTCTATCCACAAGTCCATATGACATCACCATACTGAGTGGTGCTTATGGAACTTGTCAGTTCCATAAATGTAAGGAGCAAGATCCCTTGAACAGCAATGATGCAATGCATTTAAAAAAAAAGATATTGGTTGAGTGATCAATATTCACCAATAGCATTATGAATAGATTTCTTATATCCATCTGAGACCCTTTTAGATCCATGTACAACAAAATGCTGAGCCAGAAAGGGTGGCAAAAGCAGATTTATGAGCAATTTCCTCAGTGGAATTGGAGACATACTCAAAGAGGGGACATTTGCAAGGTCATGCGAGAATGGTACTAATCAGATAATTTTTTTTACAAATACCAGCACAGATGATTCTCCTAAAGGGTATGGTTCTCTTGCTACATTAATCACTAGTATCCCAGGATCTTGCTCTTGAATTATCCCATAGACATGTCTTTTGGATG